>NC_091846.1:53700393-54003424 GCF_037783145.1 Equus przewalskii
AATAAAAGAAATTAAAATAATAAAAGCAAATCGTAAGATATAAAACAATAATGAATTATAAAAAGTAAAGGGCCAGATATTGATAAAAGAGGTATTGCTCAAAATTGACCATAGAAATTTTGTTGAGTTTGTAGACCATGCAAATTCTTATTAACATGGTGTTAAAAGTATGATATACGATGATGTTATAAAATATCAAGTTGATTAATTATTTGATTTAACAAATCATTTCAAAGAATTTTTTTTCGGTGATAAAATGATTTTAAAACAATGGGAAAGAAAGAATTCTTTAAATGAAAGTAGAGTTAAAAAACACACATATTCTTGCCCTTAACAGTGTGAGATCAGACACAATGATGGTGACATCATGAGGTCAAATGATCACAGAAATTGATAGAGTATAGTTCTTCAATTCCTCAAAATAATTACACAAAAAGGGCAATTTGATTAATCTCTGGCATGTCTGAAAGAACTTTCTTATTTCTTCATTGAAACACATGTACACTCAAATGCGTGCATACACCCACACCCATACCCACACAAACACACAATTTGCCTCACACAATATGGTGCCATTGCCTATAACTGAATAACTTTAAGATTGATTTCAGTCTCCATGAATCCCCTGACTGCTTGATTTCTCTCCTCACTACTGAATTAATGTGATGCCTTACGGTACCTTTGAAGGTCAGCTGTACTTGTGTTTGAATTCCTTGAAATTTCTCTGACTTCTAATCTATATCTCTCTTTGCTTTGCCTAAGTTGAGAGTAATAACCTTTTCCCAAACACTTGCATAAGACATGGAAACATAATTAAGAGTCAAATAAAATACTTTCAATAAGGAAAGAAAGTACTAGTTAAATTTCTGGTTAAACATAGTGGAGTGAACCTCTTTCCTTGGAAGCACCCGTTAGTTGATGGTAAAAAAATAAAATAAAATAAACTTGTCTAAACTCATCAAGACAAAGAGAATGGGATAGCAGACCACATTTTCCCAATGGAGACAAAAAATTTTTGAAGAAAAATATAGATAGAGGGAAGGGTAACTTGCTTACTAGAAATAAATTACGAACTAAATGCCTACTTTGGGAGATAATGCTGGGAAAAAAATGGCCTCTTCCTCGAGTCTCTTAAAGTCTCAAGACTTGGAAGCACCAGGCACCAAGGATGGTGGTTATTAAATTCAGGCCAATAATTGGGAAGACCTATTCAAAGTATGTACCCGGAGCATTTGTATCCTCAGATACCTTCCTTCAAACTTCGGAGCCAGTTGAGTCTTCGTCTCCTGAATCGTCTCCTTCAAGAGACTAAAAGTTGGTCTCAGAAGAAAATTATCTAAGATGTTTCAGATCTGGGGACAATAGATGCACACAGACACTGGCGCTCTCGAGGCAGCAAGGAACGAAAAAGAGGAGAGTTACTATCTGAACAATGCAGCATCTGGGTTTCTTCTCCAGTGCTGTTAACAGAATTTGGACAATAAGCATATCAGCCCAGCCATGAGGAAAAAAATAATAATATTGATGAAACCACTGTATATGAAACAATTCTTTTGTGTTAGATATGTGAATTTCCAAATGCAAACACTCCGATATTTTACTGTAGACAACAATCTCGAAAGAACAAAAGAAGGACTAGGAAAGAAATCAACATCCAAATTATTTGACCCTGTTGTAAAGAAAAATAGAATGGAGAAATGGCTCTATGTATATGAAGAGGAGAAATGTAATATTATTACCAAAAGTATAAAATTAATATCATATACGTATATCAATTTCATGTTCCTCAAAATGTAGCAATTAACATTTAGAGTAACCTCTTTGCCTTTCTACATGCACTCATATTTTAGATGCAATGAATTGTGTAATGACGTTAAGCTGATTCGTTTTACTCAATGACAGTGGAGGTTACAGAGATAATAGGATTTTGACAGAGATTTCTTAGATGGTTTTCTAATCAGAATGAAAAAGTCATAGGCTATCTCTAGACACTAACGAATAATCAATTATAATTCTTTAAAAGTAGTCTGATTCATCTGCCAGTTCACAGGGTATCAAAGCAATTTTTTCCCATATTGATTAACATCATTTTAATGCAAAGTAGTGGAATAATTCATTGACTAGTATGAAGAATGGTATTTAGTGTTGTGGTAGGCTGATTAACGGCCTCCTGAAAGACAGCCACATCTTAATCCTTGGAACTGGCAAAGGTGATCATACACTCACGTGGTTAAATTAAGGATCCTGAGATGGGGAGATTATCCCGGATTATCATGATGGTGGGAACTAAATGCAATCGATGTCCTCGTAAGAGAAAGGCAGAGGGAGATTACAGACAGAAGAGGATAAGGTGATGTGACTATGATGGCAGAGATTGTAGTAATGAGACCACGAGCCGAGGAATTGCAGCAGTGCCCAGCAGCCAGAAGAGGCAGAACTTGAATTCTCCTTTAGAGCCTCCAGAGGGAGCATAGTGCTCCAGACAAACCGTTAATTTTGATCCAGTCAAACTATTTGTGTACTTCTGGCGTTTAGAATTATAAACGAATAAATCTGGTTGATTTAAATCACTAAGTTTGGGGTAATCTGTTATAGAAGTCATAGGAAGCTAATACAAGTATGTTTTGTAAAATTCTATCATTATCTCAACTACTTTGACATATTATATGTTATAAACTTATATGATTTATTAGAGTCAGACTAGACAACTGAATACTGTTATTTTTCAACTTTAAGCTCAATGCCCAATGTATTTTCTTTTAAAATGAAGACCCTCACGTTTTAGGGGGTGTTCATTGCAGAATCTCACTTAATCAGTAAAATGTTTGTTTTCATTTTACCTGATTGTTTAAAAAAATTCCTTTTGTTTTACTTCTAAATGTTGTTAGTCTGCCATATTCTTGGAAACTCATAATGATATTTAATACTTAAATGCACATTTTCTCTTTTGCTATAAATTGCTTTTGTCTATTTAATAAACAGAAGATATTAAACACATTTTAGGGAAAGATATTTTATGAGTAAGGAATGGTTAAATCTTCCATGGATAATTTAGAATTTTCATATGCAAATATGCAAACTATGTATTCAAATAACAGAGTAAAATTTAACCATTGCCCAGCATACCACATATAAGTAGACTAAAGCAATTATGATATCAATAGAGTTTACATAAGTATAAATTTACTAATTCACTTATTTACATATTTGCCTCCTAAATTAGTCGATACCTCTAAACTTGTTTTCCTGACATTTTCCCAAAGAGCACAGATGCATATATAAACCATTCCTTTTTCTGTCACTCACAACTTGAAAAGGCTCTATAAAATTAGCAGCAACAGGAAGTTGCATTTCAGTAAACATATGACTCATTTGTGCTCCCCAAAAGTTAAAAAGGTGTGTTCTTTTGCAGTGTAAAAATAGTCAAAAATTAAAATATTTTAATTAAGGAAAAACAAAATCTACTGAATTATTATTAGAGGTTACCACTGTGCTACGTACTAGGGAGACACAGATGAATGAGAAGAGGAACAGGAGTTTAAGGAGCTCAGAATATGACTTAACATATGATTTACTGTTATGTAACATGCAATAGAAGAGAGCGAAAATGATTCCTGTGAAAGGAGAACTGAGTAGCAAATCATTTGATTAGGAGGAAGGCCAGTCTAGAAAGTTCACACAGAAAGTAATGCTATCATGGCAATTATAGTGACATGGGGGAAATATTCTGGATATTAAATAAAAAATATACATATAAGACATGTCCATAGTCTTCTTGGTAATTTGATGTAATAGGAATAGAAGTTGGAAGAAGTGGATCTGGTCTTCTGTGGAACAAAAAGAGAAATAATCTTGAGATAGATTGCAAAAAACTGTGAACGTCATGATAAATAATGGTAAATATAAGTGAGATACTGTTATGTTTTTAATTTTTGTTATATTACTGTATTTCTGAGTTATTTAAATGCATTGAATGGATTGATATTTCATTTCATGTCATTTAACTTATAGGTAATCCTCTCGGTATTATAATACTGATGGTATGAGCTAAAAGCAAGCAGAGCCATCTTAAAATTCAATGGGAAGAATTATGATGGTTCCATGAAATTTAAAAACTTTTGTCAAAATATTAAAAATTCTCTTATTGTCAGTTATTTATTTACAGAAGAACAAATAAGTGGTAAAACTAATATTTACTTAGTACACTGTATTAAAACATTTGAGGGGCCAGCCCAGTGGCGTAGTGGTTATTTTTGTGTACTCTACTTCAGTGTCCCAGGAGTCACAGGTTTGGATCCTGGGTGCGGACCTACACCCTGCTCATCAGGCCATGCTGTGGTGGCATCCCACATACAAATAGAGGAAGATTGGCACTGATGTTAGCTCAATGACAATCTTCCTCAAGCAAAAAGAGGAAGATTGGCCACAGATGTTAGCTCAGGGCTAATCTTCATCACCAAAAAATAAAAAATAAATTAGAAAAAGACATCTGAAACATTGAAAATTAAAGTGTTTTATTTGTTTGTAAAAAAAACTCATAAAAAGTAGCTTGAACAGTGCTTCTCTATCTCCTTTTATGATTTATGATATGGAACAATCATTTTTTTCTATGCCTTGGTGGATTGTCATTCTTCCTGCTAAGTTTGGGTCAGCTTTTGACATTTTGTCCTTTCTGCTTTCAATGTTGTGAAACATCTCCAAGGGCTCCATTAACCTGACATTTATTTTCTAGTATTACTTCCTCTGAGACATTTCATCACAATCACCTTACTTATTTAACTGGTAAGTTCACCTTCGCTGTGCTCCTCTGGCTGTATATCTTGGGTCTCCCAGAGAGGGCAGCATGGACATTTCCATAGTCAGCATCTTCTAATCACATCCAGTTTCATTCCCAGTGTTACCACTTTTTGTTTCTTTGCTGTACCTTCAACTTTATCGGTCTAGCGCCTCTTCTGGTTATCCAATTTTGTAAAATATCATTTGGATTATTCTTGGGAGACAAAGTGCCAAGACAACTACATGCTTTTCTGTTTTTATGTAAATTGAATAACAGATGCACAGTAACCACTCCCTGACAGACGCTGGAAGAAATGATGTGCTGGATCGCTGATCATGATGTTCACCTGTTATTTATGCAGTGATTTGTGGAGCGAAGAGCTAGCAGCAAGTTTGTGCTTTGTGCAATTACTCACAGTTGATATACCCAAGTAATTTTAATTTGGACTGTGTAATAGTAAATCGGTGTTATTTAACTAACTGTGGTAAGTAAAATTCATGTATGTCACAGCCCTGCAAAGCATAGATCTATATACTAAAATAGCAATGCAATTGTCGAAATGTCAAATAAATGTAAAATATAGGAGAATCCAAGTATCAATACATAATCATTATTAAAGATGTGATGTAAAATAAAACTTTTCTTGGATATGTAACACATTCCAATTTTCTTAAATAAACTGACAGAAATACATTAAAATGGTAACTTTGGTGTGTAACCAGAAGGACATTACATTCGAAATCCTCAAGCTGAGAGGGTTGCATTTCCTCTGCACCCTCCTTCTCTCTGGACTAGAGTTGTTTGGCTCACCCGTTAGTGGCCCGTCTACTGGCCCAATAGTCTCATTTTGCACACAGCACCTGGAGACTGACCAGCAGAGCAGCCTCTTCTCAGACCACCATTCAGTGCTTTGCTGGTCACCATTTTCCATCCAAACTCACAGGCATCCCTCAGCACTCTCAATTCCTAGTGTAACCCCATCCATCCGTCCCTCTCTGGTTCACAACCCATCCGTGACTTCCCATCAGCTGGAAATCCAGAACACCACTCCACCAGACCATTTGCTTGCACTGCTAGCTGGCCCCTGCAGCCTTCTTTGGCCTTGTCTCCTCCTGCTGTTTGTACTAGGCCCCTCAAGACTATGGTTCATACCCTGGACATCCCCATCTCCAGGCTTTTGGGGTTCCCATTGTCCAGAGCACCTTTCCTTGTGTCCCCTCCCCCTACAGTGTCTCAGAGCAGAAAGCCACTTCCTTCATCCCAACCCAGGCCTCATTGAACCTGTGAAGGAGATCAACACCAGTGACATGCTCTGCCTGAGATCTAGACACCTTGGCAGGTGTTGCCACCCCCAGCCACCTTGGGACACTCATCCATCACCAGGTCTGCTGGCTCTTAGGGCTCAGAAATTAATTCTGGGACTCAGTATTTCTGTCTTCCTCAGGCAGGGGAGGGCATGAGCAACACACTTCCACCCCCAGACAACCCCCATCCTCTTCTCTCCCCCTTTCCTACCAACAGTGCTGCCCTGCTCTCCACCATCCCTACAGCCCAGCACCCAGCCCTTCCTGGGCGTCCCACAGAAGCGCTGAGAAGGGTTGACCCCCAAGAACCCTTCTGCCAGGAGAACCTCCTGAGAGACAGAGTGATATGGTGGCTCGTGCTGAGAGACAGAGAATTGCACATCTCAGTTTTCTCCTTACTGTTAAGTACTCAAAATTTTACCTACAGAGCTTGTAAATGCATTATAGTAACTGGCTCACAGCTTCTCAGCTCCCCCATCCAAACCTTGATTCCTACTCTCATGGGATGGAGGAGGTCAGGGAAACCAGCTACACTTGGTTCACCCAAACACATGGGAAGGAAGGCCAGTCAACATAGTAATTGTGCTATTAATTTATTTACACAGACATAACAATACCTCCTAATTATCATAAGAATCATATTTACTTTAGCAACATACTTAAGCCTAATTTCCTTTCACCCCTACCCCAGAGTTAGCTTTATTTCTTCCAAAGAAAATTATTTTAAGCTTTATGATTCAAAGAATAATTAAGTTCAAATATAAATCTTCAATAGTCTAAAGTTAAAGGTGATATGTATCTTTTATCTAGTCATTCATGATTAAATTTATGAATTTGCAAGGTTTTAAGCAAGATGGTAAAATAAGAAAGAGCAAGCTTTAATTTCCCCCTTTCCTCCTCAGAATCTGACAGAAATGTTCAAAGGAGAATAAAAATAAAATGGGGAAGGCATCTTAGTGTTAAAAACAAGGAAATTAAGATAAAGCAAATTGTTCAAAATGCAAATAATTTTTCTAGGTATAGGACAGATGATTGCAAATTGAGGGAATCATTAAGTATTGACTCCTACCTTACAGATGGCAAGAAAGTTGTGAGATGTTACATAAAGTAGAAAAAGGAAATTATGACAAATCTCATAACATCAAGTAAACTGTAGGAGCCAAGATCAAAGTTGATGACTGGTCCCAGGACCAATGGCAATTCCTGCCTTTGAGTAATAACTTTTGAATTCAAAGGCTGTGACTGCAATGCTGGAAGATCAAACACAGAGGTGACACACTCCCTCCATACTCACTCTCTATGGAGGTGCTGCCTCGCTTCCACATGGGGTATAGATTCTGGAATAAGATGCAATTCCTTAATTATAGAGAAAGAAGACTAGGAGAGAAGAGAATGCCGGCAAAAATTACTCTACCAGAAGCCACGTTTGCTCAATATAACAATGTTTAGATTCAAAAGTCTTCAAAATACTCAGGAAAAAGTTTTAGGCAGTGAAATTTAAGCTTCTACAAATTTGGTTATGGATAGTAGAGGGAAGAAATCACTTTCACTAGCACAGCTGGAGGAAAAGCAAGCACTGCTCTCCTCTTAGAAACTATCTACAATTTCCATGTAATACCCTCTAGCTGTGATGTTTTTAGAGTTTAGCCCTAACAATTTCAGATGCTGATCATGCTCATTCTGCAGCTTCAGAGTAAAAGGACAGAATATTTCTGATGCTAGATGGTTCTTAGGGCCTGGTGGAGGTAAGGCTCCTTTGTGTTTACCATTCTACCAAGAGCCACAATGTTTGAAAATAATTTGCTGCGCAAAACCTTATACAGAGGTCTAGCAGAAATTGCTGCAGTTCACTTGCCACAACGCTGAGAAGAGTTTCCTTCATAGATCTCCTGGATTCCTTTAGTAAGGATGATACTTTGAGTTTTGGGGTGGATGTCCCCATTGATGACAACATGGTAGGAAACACCACCAATCATGGTTAAACCTTGGGGATAGAATCAGAATTTTGCTCTTGAGTATTTACCTTTTTCATATAAAATATGAATTTCTTTATTGTATATATTTTTGTTGTGGCTAGTGTTGTCCAATTGATTCTGACTCCTAGTGACCCTGGGTACAGCAGAGTGGACCCCTGCCTGTGTTTTTTGCTCCATCCACTAACCTTCCCACACTATATCAGACAATGCTCTGCTGCTATTCACAGGGTTTTCATGGCCAAGTTTTTGGAAGTGTGTGGCCAGGTCCTTCTTCCTAGTCTGTCTCAGTCTAGAAGACTCTGCTGAAATCTGTCCATCATGGGTGACCCTGCTGGCATTTTAAATACCAGTGGCATAGCTTTCAGCATCACAGCAGCACACAGCCCCCACAGAATGATAAAGGACAGGTGGGTGGTGTGGGTCGCTGACAGGGAAATGAACCTGGACCACAGCAGTGAGAGTGCCAAATCTTAACCACTAGACCACCAGGGCTGGCTATTGTGTATACATGTATGCCTTTATGTGTTACTGATATTTCCCAGGTACATATCTGTTAATAATTTTTTAGGTAAAAGTGACTTAGGTAAAATGATTTCGGTAAAAGTATATGAATAGGAAACCATTTATATTAAGATTTTCTTAAACCCAATTTCTCACTGGAGTTTCACCTAAACGCAATTGATAGAACAACAGTGACAAAAATATGTGGATACAGCCCCTGAACGATTACAAGTATGATTACCATGTGCAGCCTCCCGCTATTCATCTAATAAAAGTGAGGCCTAATATAAAACCAGATACAGATTTTTGGTGTCTCCAGAAGTCTTAGCAAAGACTTAAATAGGTAGAGATGCTGCTACCTTGGGAGGAATCCCCGTACCATGAACTGAATGCTCACCCTTTCTCTCTTCCTCATTGCTCTCTGTACTTTACAATTATTTTGTTAAACATCTTTTTTTTAGTATGAACAGCAATACAGGTAATTATTAAGTTAAATGTGTGACTTTTTAAGACAATTAACAATTTATTTCCAAATTTCTACCTCAGAAAGTTTGTGTGAATTAAAAATTCAAATAAGAATACTTTGCTGAAGCATTGTGATATTGACTTATAATCATCATCTTTGCTAATTTTATACATCAAAAAAATTTTACACATTTGTTATTTCTTTATTTTCTATTCTTATTTTGTTGCTTCATTTGCTCAATTTTTAAATTCTGTTTCTCAATTTTTATGAATACTTGATATTAACAATTTATCCATTAGGCTTAGTAGTAATTTTTTTCACTATTTTGCAGACATTTTCACTTCATCAGTTTTCTCTTTGCTCTGTAAATTTCTCTTATAAGTCTTTCTGTAGTTCTGGAAAATAGACATTTCATTCTCCACTGTCTCTTGAGTGTCTCTTATATCTATAAAACTGAACGTGGTTTTTTCTCTGCGTACAACCACACAAACCTTCCTATAATCGCTTCCACCTGACAGTCTGCAAATCATATTTTAGATCAACTTCTATCATATCAGAAAAACAAGCGAACATTTTGAGCATTATCCTAAATCGATTGCTAAAACTACTTCTCTTGTCTACTGTTCCTGAATCCATGCTCTCTTTATAGGACAACTTTGTAGCTCCTTCAAACATTAGGTGAAGTCTATTTCCTCAGTCCTGGATTATCGGTTGTCCTTGTAACTCACTTTGTCCAACAAAATGAGCAGTGATGGTGTGCCAGTGCTGAGTTTAGGCTTCAAGAGACTTTGCAAAATGCTCCTGTCTCTTCTTGTCTCTTGTCTCCACTGTAGAAGCTGCTGGAGCTAGTCTGCGGGAGGATGTAACACGTAGACATGAGCCGTGTGAGCCCTGGTTTGGTTTGCCAGACAATATTCAGACAATACACAGACAGAAAAAACAGCTGAGATCAGCAGAGCTGTCCACTTGACCTCCAGATGACCACAGACACAGAGTGAGCCTTACTGAGTCCAGCTCAGAACGGCAGAACTACCCATGTGACCCAAAGACTCATGAGTAAACTACGTGTTAACTGCTATATGCCAAAAAGATGTGTTTTTCAAAAAAATTCTGTGGCAATAAATAGCTGATCCAAGCAAACATCGTTCAAATGTATATATATTTAACTAAATATTGTTTATGTTTATTGCACTACTGTGTAGTGTGGATTACCAAACATTAAAAATAAAAGGACAACAAGAAAATAAATGTAAATTAAATATTTTCCCATATATTCATATTGCAGATCATTAATTTATATCTAAAGTATTTAAAGTGTCATTTCCTTAGGGAAGGCTTTCCCATCTTATGTTCCGCACATTATATGCTTCCATGGGAACTTCTCTTTCTCCTTTCTAAGGATTCAAGATACCTGTAATATTTTCTAATCTCCATCTTCTCTCTAAATTGTAAATCTCAAGAAATCAGGATTAGTGTCTGCCTCCTTCATTGCTTTATTCGATGCTTAGGAAAATAATCCTTCAATACAATACAGCAAATAGTAGCAATTTTACTCTTTTATACAATCAAAGCTATTGGTTTTTCCATTGTGATTTTGTTTATTTTATGATATTTATAATTTTTCAAAATCTAAAGAAAAAATATATTATTATGTTTTATGTGTTTAATATATAGCCTCTTAGTTTTACCTAGCTTTCATAAGCCTATGTGGAATATCTAAATAGTTAACTATTTCTCTCTAAATCATGTGTTAAACTATCCATTTCTTCCATATTGATTTTCAGGGCCAAACACAATGCAATTTAAAAATTCTCTACATAATGATTTATACTTCTAGATGAAAATATTCAGATATTTCCCAGTGTAGCAAGCTCCTAAACCATTATATGAAATAAATATAGTATTTCCTGCCAAACTAGTTTTTAACCAGTCAGAATTATTCGAAAGAAGGGACCTACTTAATAGGTTAGAGTGATAGAAATTTACTACATGGGTCCAACTTTATTAGAGGGTCCAAAGAATTAAGTTTGGTCAGGATTCACAAGTTAGAGGAAGATAAATTCGTCTGGACCATGTATCTGCTTCAGTGTCCTTGATCTTTTACCCCTGAATAGGTCATTCTGCTTTTCAAAAACTATGCCATATGCAACACTTCATGTTCTTTCTGCTTCAGGGGCCTTCACAAGCAAATGATCAGAGTTTCTATGACTTAATTTATATTCCCTGAAGAGCATCTGTCTGGTGTAGATTAGAGCAGTTATCCCTCCTGAATAATTATTTCTGTCACTCACAATTTATTATTTCTAAAGACAGGTATATGAATAGGATGCTAATGTTATTTCTACTATAGTTAACTGAGAGAGATAGACTAGAAAGAAAACATTTTGTAATTACCTACTGTGCCAGATATAAAGAGGGTATCAACAAACATTTTAAAGCAATCAATTAACTAAAATGTTTTAATATAAAAATGCATTAAATTTCTGGCAAAATAGCAATAATTACTTTCAAAATAGTATTCAAAAAGAAATCCTATATGCCATAATTAAAGGAAATATACAATTTCTATAAGAAAGCTTTCTCATAAAATGTAAAAATTTAAACCCAAGCAGAAGAAGAGTTAAGTAGCTGAAGAGACATTATGGCTTTAATCAGAAGTACCTGGCAGGAAAGTCATCAATTCTTTTTTAATTTCATAATTACAAAATTTTTCAGTCTTTATTATAATAGAATTTGTTTTGGGAATTGAAAACAATAATTGTGAGTTTTATCTAGAAGAGTAAATAATTAAAATTAAAATTTACTTCTGAAAATAAAAGAGGACATTTCAGGCTAACATGTAAACTGTATTTAAGACTATAATATTTAAAATACACAATATAAACCTCTGTATACATAAACTAAATACAATAAATGGCTCCCAAAGAAAGAATATTTACATATAACATTTATAATTGTGATAAAAGGAAGTCTTTCAAGAGCTTTTGAAAGAAATAAAAAATACGCATATAATTAATGACCTGAATAAACCAATAGTAAAGAGTGAAAACAGTGCTCAGAAGAGTAAATTCAGCCAGTAAATAAATACGTAGAAACATATGCAACTGAATTAGTTAAAAAATAGGAAGTAGACAGTAAATAGCCATTTTCGTCAAGCAAATTACAAGGTTTCCAAAAGAACCCACATTATTCAAAATGGTGTCAATGGTTTAAAACTGTGTTTTAACAGTGAGTATTAATACAGATAGCCTAATCAGATTCTGCCAAACCCAACCTGCCTGCATTGCAATTATAAACTCTGGACAAACTACAAATAAATGATATTTTGAAGGCACTGAAAAGTAAACAAAAATAAGCGGACTCTGGTAGCAACATTTGGTACAAGTTCAATAAGGTTTGAATATTCCTATTTTCATGGCTTTTACCCTGAGGGTAGGCCCAAGATACCAACATGAAGGATGGCTTAAACTCTGAAACACATGCACACACACACACATACACACACACAAATGCACACACACTATCTTTCTTTCTCAGCTGAAGAACCAAAGATCGGAATCCAGGGAAACCACAGCCATTGGAGCATTAGCGGAAAATCCTTCAAGTCAGTAAGAATCCTAAATTCTGTGTGCAAATTCTGCCCGTATCTTCAGGCTGTACCCTGAATCATGCATGCTTCCACCAAACTAGTTAAACATGAGAGATCTGAACATAGTTTTGAGCTTCATCCAAGAGACAGAGTTGGCAGTTTGATTTCAACTCTAGTGATTGCCTGCTTAATAAGGGAACCAATTATTTTCAAAAGACTAGTGTTGAATCTAGAGTTTCTACAAAGTAACATTCACAACATCCAGGACAGAATCAAAATTACTCAACATAATAAAAAAGGAAAAATATTACAAATTTTCAAGAGAAAACCAATTAACAGAGAATAGCTCTGAAATGACCAGATGCTAAAATTAAGAAATATGAATATAACATAGCTATCACTACTATGCTCAATAATATTAAAAAAAATACTTTCAGTGATAGAAAAGATAGAAAAGGTCTGCAGGTAACCTATAAAAAAGAAACAAATGAAAATTCCCAAACTTAAAAAATATACATGGAGTAAAAAAAATTCACTAAATAGATTCATTCAGAATGGTGATGACAGAACGGATCCAGTGACCTTGAAGGTAAATGAACTAAAATTATCTAATCTGAAGAAGAGAAAGAGAAAACAATGATTGAAATGAAATTAAGCAGTGTCTCACTAATCTTTGGGAAGATGTACAAAGGTCTCATATATGTGTAATGAAAGTCCTAGACAAGAGAAGGGAAAGAATGGGGCAGGAAAAATATTTGAGAAAATAATGGTAAGAAAGTCCACAATTTGCTGAGGGATATAAATTTTCAGAATCAACAAGTTCAGTAAACCCAAAGCAGTATGAATAAAATGTAAACTATGCCCTGGCACAAAAACTAAAACAATTTTTAATTCAAAAATAGAGAAGGAGAAAATCTTGAAAACACAAGGAGAAAAATATCATAATACAGAGAGAGGAACAAAAATTTATATTACCAATGGATTTTCATCAAGAACTATGGAGACGAGAATATGGCACTTTAAGGTGCTAAGAAGAAACGCTTTGAAGTGCTAAGAGAAAAAAGTGTAAACTCAGAAGTCTACATCCAGCAAAGATATCCCTCAAATGTAAGGTGAAATAACCACATTCCTACATAAAACAAAGTTTAGAGAGTTGTTACTAGGTTTTCAGGAAGATCTTAGGTCTGCAGTAAGAAATGGAGATCATGGGAAATAGGAATTATCTGGATAAATATAAAAGACAATTTTTTCTCATGTCTTTAAAATAAAAGGGAATATTTAAAATCAAAATTACAATAGTTTCCTATGGGGTTTCTAACGTATGTAGATATGTTACATAAGATAACTCTAGCATGAAGTACAGCATGGGGCTTAGTGAATGGGCCCCTCTAGTTGCAAGGTTTCTATATTTGATGTGATCTGGTACAACACTAATTCCAAGTAGACTGAAGAATTGAGGATGATTATTGTAATGCCTAAATCAATCATACACACACAGACAAACAGCTATACCAAAAAAGCCAATAGATAAAATGGAATTTTAAACTTCTACAGATCATTTGAAAAATAATATAGTAATACATTTTAACATATTTTAGGATTCTTATTTGTTAACTGCCTAAGGGTTGACATTTATATAGTAATTATACAACAAAACTGCATTTTCACAGAAACAGTCGTGAAAATATTGACAATGGTTAACTATGTCATTTTATATTAACACAATTTTTACATTTTAAAGTTGTATACATTTTCTTGTGGGGATCTGTTACTACTTTATTTTACAAACGCCCGCGCAGTTGTAAAAATTTGTGTTTTATTCAGTACTTTCTCTCTCTCTCTCACAAACATAAACACCCAAGTAGAGTTAAGGCTTCTGATTTTCTTTCAAGGCTCTTTGCAATAATGTTACTGCATTTCTGTCTCAAATAGCATTTACCAGTGCAACCCAGTGCACTCAAGAAATTGGTTAGGAAAACAGAATACAGAGACCTTCAAATACGGCAAGGTTAAGTGATTTGACCTAGGTCGTAGGAAAGATAAATGACAGTGTTAAGAACAGGATCTGTCTAGTGTAAAGAGCTTGTTTTAAATCTACTCTTCAATACTAGTTTCTAAATCAGAGGTTTTGTTTTACAAAGTAAAGGGAAATTAAATAAGTAAAGGAATAATTAGAATTAAAATTTCCATCGATTCAATTCTGCTGTCTCGTGTCTTTCAACTTTCCAAATGATATATTTTCTTTACATTAACGAAATAAAATGGATACTGGACAGTGTCATTCGTAAGTCTTTATCCAGGTGGATGACGGAGAAACAATTTGAGAACCACAGGAGGTTAAGCCCTCAGTTGAAACAGTCTTTGAAAATTTGGTCAAGAAACAATATTCAATATTTCTAGTTCTAAAGAGACAATTAAGACCAGCTAGCATAGTTTTCCTTAGAGTCGTTTTATTTACGTATCTGTTTATTCATTCATTTATTCATTCATTCATTCAGTTATTCATTCTAACACGATATACTTCAAATAAGAAACCCAGTTTCTGGAAATGATCTGAGATGAAAAATGAATTGTCAGAATCACAGAGACGGGATTCCTTATTTATTGGCCTGGAAGTAAAAACAAAATGAGGGTAGACTGTATTGTAATCACTATTACAAGCATGACTACACTCTTCCTTCAGGGTATGGTTTCTAGAATCTACTTTGTGACCTCGTGCACATTTACCTGGGCAAAGCAACATTCGCCTCCACAGTCCGACTCAAAGGGTGATTAGAGGAGAGTAATTGACGTCCAAGGAATTTTCAAAAACTTTATTTATATGTAAACATACTAGAATAAATCATCAGTAAGAAAATATAATTTCTAGACATTTTCTAAATACATACTTTTTATTTTACTGTAGCACTCCCTCATTGGTCTGTGTTGTTTCACAGTGTGTGCTTTATACTTCCCACTACGGAGGCCAAGGGGATCTGTAAAAACTTTGCTGTCTTATCCAGAGGGTAGCTATGTGACCTAGACAGAGCCAGGCAATGTTCTCCCAGAGCAAGTGAGGCAAAAGGAAAGGGGCACGCAGGTTTTCATTTGTGCAAACGGTATTAATGATGTCCTGGAGTTAGGCTAGTATTATGTTGGCCAGGTTGTTTCTGCTTCCTGTTTTTTTAGCTAACCTTGTTACCATGGTTTCTGCCTGATTCACAAGCCTGATTCTCTAACTTATTTTGAATGTTCCAATAAATTCTATTTCTGCTTGAGATAGCCACAGCGAGTTTTTATTTCTTGCAATCAAGAACATTGACTGATACAAAAAAAAGTCTTTATTATACAAATAAGTATGGACTTTAGTCCTTTCTACAACATTTTTGGATTTTTAGAATGGTGCATTTAGTCTTTATTTTTTTTCACAAATCTTATTACTGTTTATGAGTCATTTGGGCTAAACTTTCTCTGTCAACTGATTTTTTAATTTCTGTTTTGTGAAACAGTGAAGCATATGTCTGTTGGTTCCATCATCAACCTTGAAGGTGCCAAGGACTTTTAGCTTCCTAATGTAGCACAAAATAAGATATAGATGTGGATATTTGTTAATGTGTTAATGTCTTTAGTGCCCGTTGGTAAAAAGACTGACACTTTCCATGAAAGCCATAGGATTGAGTAGTAAAGGTTATATAGAATATAGAGAAAACTCCTGACCCATTTCCACATTTCAGAATCTTCTTCCAATTTTAGCTTGATTAAAACACACAGCAACCAGTGCTGTCACAGAGGAATCCATTTGTTATTTGATGTTTACCCTTAATTACGAGGGGTTTATTCCTAGAGATTTCCACCTAAATTCATCTTGTGAGCTTTCTTTTTTAAAACTGTTACATTAAACTTTATACGTTAGCTTCAAATTTATCATTCAATTCCCTGTCTAGCCTCAATAAATCAGACACACAAAAAAGTATATCAATTATCAACTGATAGTTTGCTTAAAAGCACAAGAAAATGTTAAATGAGAATAGGTTATAATATTTATTATCTAATTGCAGATAGGAGCATGAGAATATGAGTAAACAAAACAACTTTACATCCATTTCCAGCCACAGGATCAAGGACCTGATTAAAAAGCAACTGAACTCAATTTGAAACCAAATTCAATGCACATCAGTCAAAAGACAGTCAACATTTCAAAAGTGATTAAAGGAAAGCAAATGACATTTTAGAGACCAATTTCTCAGGAATGCCATTTCAGGCAATGGTGTGCCTTTCTTAGTGTTTCCACAATCAGATGTGTTTATTAAGTAAGATGCTAAAAGTTAAGGTAAATGTATTAACGATATTGATGGATGTATTTGTTACAGGAAGACAACCTGTGGGCAAAACAAAACAGGAGAATGGGAAATGGAATCTTTCCTTCATGAGTTTCCTAAAATACAATTTTACATTATTAAAGTGGTAGCACATATTTGGAGGGTAGCTAGCAATCTTTGCTTTAGTGGAATATATATTTCCTAGGGGATATTTAATATTTAATAGGAAGATAATTCTTGTAAACTCCTTGTAATTATAACTTATCTTTATGAAAAATCAGCACTTAAGTATTCAAATATTTTAAATGTCTATATGTAATGTTTCCTTTATATTTTATTGCATTGATTTCTTTTTAAATATAAGCTAAAAAGCTGACATATTTGAATATTAACGTTCAAATATATTATTTGTTAATAGAATGTCTTAAGCACCATTAATGATTATTAGTGAACAGTATTTGTTATTTATGTCAAAAACACACACGTCTATAACTTATAGGGATGTACGAGCAAAGTTATAGATAATACTTTTCTTAATTATTTCTTAATACTCATACATTAGTATCCATGTGAGAATTTATGCTAAAAATCTCATGCAGTCTATCACTTGTCAAAGAAATACCTATAATTTTTAAAAACTTTTTCTATTTAAAAGTTTGATAAGAAGGCACCCAGATCAATCCCAACAGAATGGTATAAATAAAAGTTGCATGGGGAAGTTTGGAGGAATGAATAACTTTACACCAGCATCACTTAGACAGGAGGTACACATAATTTTAATGAAATATTAGAAGGAAACCCTTGTTTGACTCTATTACTCGGTTGTCCAACATGGGCAATTAAAAGAAGAATAAATTTCCTCTTCACAGAGAAATTACAAGCTGGAAGAGAAGTAAAGTACAAGCAGGAAGTAGTTAAGTAGAAATAGAAGGTAAATATATCAATGCTTTTTTATTAAAACTGATTCTAAGTGCACTTGAAAGGCCTGAAGAAAGACACAATGAGGTGTATGGCTCTTGAGACAAGCCAGGCTATATAGGGAGGACCAATGCAAAGAGGGGAGGCAGTCTGTTCTGGAGCAAGGTGAAAAATAATCAAGACTAGAAAGCAAATGCATGTGATTTTCTGTGGGCCCAGAACAAAGAGTATGAAATTTAAATGCATTGCAAATAAAGTACAATAGAGGTTTTGAGAGTCTCTAAGAACTCTAGGAACACAGTGAATAGACTTTCCATATAGTTATGAGAGAGAGTTGATTAACCCTGATTCTTAGCTGTGCTAAGAGGATGACAGAAAGAAATTTGAAAAAAGGAAATCTAAATATATAGTATGAGATCAAGATTATCAGTGTTAAAAAGGGTTCATAATAGAGCAAGCGTACCCATAGAGGGTGAGCATTAAGATTACTGCTTTTTAAGTTAGATCCTCCAAAAGGAAGGGGAGTAATAAAATTATTGTGGCTATAAGTGCAATTAGGGGCATGCTTTATACATTTGCTATAGGAAGAGAATTTTTGTTTTAACTATAGGAATCATTTATTTCTTTTAACATGTTCAGAGAACAAGTCTAATTATTAAAGTTGTAATCACAATAAATAAGGAGTCAATGAAAAGTACATACAAGTATCTCAGTGTTTAGCTTGTTTTCTAATCTTGTGTAGCTTCGGAAAGAAAATCCGGGTATGGATGACTCTTTTCTCCCTTTTGACCTATAGTGGAAGAAAAAGAATCTAATCTAGTCCTGTTATGTTAGCATTATGCCCCAGTGGTGACATTATGAAGTGTTCATTTTAAAAGGAAAATTTCGGATGTCAGCATTTCTCTCCAGGAAAAATATAAATAAATGCAAAAAGCCTGTCAAGCAATATTTTGTAAAAGTTAAAATCTTAGGTAGGTACATCAATATCAATTATATTAGATGATTCAAGCTGAAGCTGCTGAAGAGGGCACTCATAATCTAATCCAATATTAATTTCCTTAGTTAATACAAGGAGAATGGGAAAACAAGAAAGTAGACATATTTTTAGTAGATTTTAAAACTTTAATTTTCTTGTAGAAAAAAGGGAGAATGAATAAATTGTCTTGGAGTTCTGTATATTTCCTCTGCTAAAGGAATTAGCTTGATAATGACAGATACATATAGGCAATTTTTAAAGGGCATTTACAGATATATTCATTTCAGCTGTGTCTTAACTGAAACTCATTATATAACCACGATAAGTGAAGTTGATTGCATAAGACAACTAATCCATTAGAGCTGAGAAATGGAAGAGGGATGACTACTTTTTTGTGACTAGTATGGCCCTCAGGTAACTTGAATTGAAATACCGTCATTTTCTGATCCATGTCAGAAGTTCTCTAGGGCAAAATCGCTTTAAAAAGGAGTGAGGGGGATGAACCATCCATCCCGTTACCGAGGGGGTACAGAGTAATATTCGTCAGCAATTAATGAACAGAATTTTGGTTTAGAAGGAAGAACTTTGTAGTAACTTTGATAAAGTCCTCAGAAATAGACAACCAAATGCTCACTTGATAACAGCACTGTCAGGTCTCCACAGGTGAAACCACAAGCAAGCTCCACGCCACCCGTGGAGTTCATCGCCTACCCGTGAAGGAGAGAGGTTGATGTAAATCAGTCAACGGATGAATGTTTACTGGGTTCCAGGGCTGGAGGCATTTTTCGTTTTTTGGCATATGGTTTCTAGAACTTCCTCTCTCTCAGCATCTCTTTGCACAATTACTGCATATGGTCACTGGCTAACGATTCCTTCATAGGCAAACCTTCCTTAGTAAGAAATTCTGTGAACAGAGGAAAATAACAATGACCACAAACCAACAACAACATAAAATAGCTTTCCCCTAAGACTTATGTAGAACTTTCTTCTTTTCTAGTTATCTTCTTTGTACTCATCAATTTTTTTGCCGGGGGAGAGATATTAGAACTGGAAGAATCTGTGAGTTTAGAAGAAAAGATTCAAGAAAACTCTTATTTAGGTTTACCTCTAAAATGGAAAAAAAGATTCTGCACCATTTAAGCTACCTTGGGAATTATATAGTGACTTGGAAATCATCTACCATCACTAGCATCCTTACTACTGCTTTTATTGTCAGGGCTTGTGTCCTCTACAAATATTTTCCTTTAGAATCCCACCCAGCAGTTAGATGCAGTCTCAGTAGTTTACTGCTTGAAAATGGGATTGAGGAATTGTGCTTCAGCCCTCCACAGGGGACACACGAGACTTGTATTTGTTGTGGCTGCTGGATAGTAAAAGTTTAGAAAGAGCCAGGGAATTATTTTAGGAAAATTATTATCTGGGGATATTATTTCTTCTGTCAAAACAATTGATTTAATAGTGAGATTTTATATAATTAAATTCCATTGGATCAAAGCTATGGTATTATATAACTTTCTTTGAACTTGATTAAACAATATACAGGTATAAGACTCAGATCGGAGATAACATATCGACTGACTTCTCTACTGAAATTGAAGTTTTGAGGTGAGATTCATTAACGTCTTATTATATTCCATTTAAGAAGCTTCTTGTTACAACAGAAGAGATATGCATATAAGCCTTCATGAGCCAACGTGTTGACATACAATTATTGCCAAATTAGTACAAAGGTCTGGATAGAGGTTTTTGAAACTCTGTATTCTTTGTTCCTGAAGGGTATAATAACTCTAGTTAACTCTCTCTAGTTAATTATTACTAGCTTATTGTTATTAGTGAGATAAAATGTACTTATTTCGCCTCCAGGGGGAATTTTAGGTTGATCTCAACTCCTCACTTCCTTTGATTTCATCTCCAAATATATGGACAAAAAAGGTTACTAAATATTAAGGATATTTGTTAGACCATAATATAGGTACAGCTTCTCTTTTTTATTCACATGGAGTTTGGTCTCTTGGGGAACTTCCTCTCACATTTGTCCAAGCTGCTTGCGTGAGAAGAGCCTGAGTGACTCCACCCAGAAGTTGCCCCATCCAATGGCCTAAGCCCTGGAATGAATTTTTTCTTGTTCAAGTTTTTATCTGCTTTTGGAGTAGCCCATTGAAATTAGGCTAAAAGATGGGGAAAAGAAACTAAATGAAAGTTCAATAATAGTAAAGTCCCTTCTATGCATATGTTTACCTTGAAGTCCTTGTAAAGGGAGGGTAAAGAAATGTTGGCAACAGAAAAGGATTCAGAAATTCATGATCCAATGACTGAGGTCACACCCTGTCTCTATCCTTCACAAATAGAAACAACAGAAGCAAATGACATCCATTCTAGAGATGAGGGCTAGCATCTAGAAGAAGAGATTCTCCTTTGTTTACTCATATAATGAATGGTTAAAATGACTCAAACCAGTTCATATTTTATGTGCATATCTGTTCTTCTGATACACCACTACCTTTTAAAAATATTACCTGAAGAAATAGACTATGTATGTTACAAATATTTTGAATATATTATGAATTTTTATCCACAGAATATTTAAAACACAAACTCAGAGAAACATTACTGCATATTATAAAAATCAAAAATTAAGATGTTTAAATATAGGATGAAATATTAGCAATTTAGCCTGCTACTAATAACAGCAGAGTTAAGGCCATTTTTCATTAAAATAGGGAGAGCCTAGCTTCTACTTAAAAAATTTCTATCAAAGAACAGCTCTCCACTATTTGGAGAAGCCCATTTCTTTCTCTGCAATTCTTTGTTTACCATCCAGCAGGCAGCTTTGCTAAAGAGAGACGTGGAGCCAAAGGGAGTAAAGGGAGGGACGGCAGACAGAATTGGACTTGATAACCTGCTGGGGTAGCAGACATTGCTCCATATCACGGTTGGGGATGCATGCAAACGATCATTCTTTTAAATGAATGAGTCTACAATTTTAATCAGATTGTCAAAGGTTCTTACAATCCTCTCCTCTCAACCGCCAATAAAGACTAAAAACTACTGTTTAGAGATTAGTATGCCTCTCTAAAATTATTGCTTATTGAGATGCAAAAATATTTTATAATTGGTTAATATGTTTCCACTTTCATACTATTGTAATTCACATAACAATCTCTAATTCACTGCATACTTGTAAGAAAAATAAATCAGAACCAAAATAGACATATTTTTGGTTTTATGAAATACATTTAAAAAATTGTATCAATCTTTTGTGAGTAGGAAGAGTTAGGCAGCATAATTTTAAATAAGGTTTCCTTTGTTTACAGGAAGAAAACTTCAAATATTGATTTGTCATTTATTCATCATGTGATGCAAGAGAGAGGCAGAAAAGAGTAATTGAAGAATTAGGTCTCTGCTTCACTTCTAATTCTCTTTCTTTTGAGGTTTGTGCCTAAATTTTATGACTGTCTGAATATAGCTTTCAGGGTTTCATCACAAATAATTTGGCCATTCAAAGACAATAATATCAGACTTGATGTATTTTTTTCTAAGCGATAAAATGCATCCAAAGACCCCAAGGTTGAACAGAATATAGTAAGGGGTTGGGGTTTCATCGTTATCTGGTGACAGCATGGTGAATTAAGGCAGTGCTTACTGAGATATCCTGTGGGGTCCAGACACAGGAGGTCAACTTGGATTTTTTTCATTCTCTTTTATTAGGTTCCTTATGATCAACCTTTACACTCTTTGAAACTGTTTTATTGGTTGTAGCCGTGTGCTCTGTATATACATATCCTGGCCAAGAGAGCAGATTTAAAGGAGACATGGCCTAAAAAAGGAAGGTTCCCACCTGGTGAGTTTAAAACTGATGCAAGCTAGCAAGTTACCCTGCAAAGATTGTTTTCAAAAATAATGAGAGAACCCAGGAGAAATATCTTCCTTACTTAGACATCTTTACAACAAAGTGAGCTACTGAGACAATTAAAAGAAAAAAATATTCATTCTAAACTTCTCCAGCAATTTTCAAAATCCCTGCTCAACATATGTTGTTGTTCTTTTATAATAATGTAAAAATTTGCTTGATATTTATTAATATCACCTCCTATCTTCCCAAAGAGGCCTCATGAAAAGCTGTGTCGTTTTTAAAATTCAGAAATTCCTCTGTTGAATAACTGGTTTTATTATTAAGGCAAATATTTATGCATCTTACAATGTGCAGACATTGTCTTGCATGGTTTGCATGGATTATTTCACACACACACAAACACACATGTGTGCACACACACACATGAATAAATGCCTTGAAGAAAGACTTAGTACTACTTTGATTTTCCAAATAAAACCATGACACAGAAGGCTTAGAGTTAGGAAGTGGCAGAGTTGGTTATGAACGCAGATGATCGTGCTCTAGAATTAATGCTATTCCCCATTGTGTTAATGGAAGTAATGTTTTGTTATCCGGTATATTTTTTGTAATAGCTTTACTGAGCTATAATTGACATATGGTACAATTACTCAAAGTGTAAATTCAATTTTTTTATTATATTCACAGAGTTGTGCAACCATCATCACAATCAACCTTGGAACATTTTTATCAGCCCAAAAGGAAATCCTTCCTCCTGCAGTTATCTCCCTAAACACCCCTTAGGCAACCGCTAATCTGCTTTTGTCTCTATAGATTTCCCTTTCCTGGACTTTCTTATGAATGGAATCACATCATATGTGGCCTTTGTTACCGGCTTCTTTCACATAGCGTAATGTTTTCAAGGTTAATCCATATTGTACTATGTTGTCAATACTTCATTCATTTGTTATGGCCAAATGATACTCCATTATATGGATAGACTATATGTTTTTTATCTGTTTGTCAGTTGATGAGCATTTGGGTTGTTTCTACCTTTTTGCTATTATGAATAACACTGCTATAAATATTCATGTATAAGTTTTTTAGTTTTTTTCTTTTTGAGGAAGATTGGCCCTGAGCTAACATCTGCACCCATCTTCCTCTTTTTTATATGTGGGATGCTGCCACAGCATGGCTTGATAAGCAGTGCATAGGCCCGCGACTGGGACCTGAACCAGTGAACCTCAGGCCACCAAAGTGGAGCACACAAACTTAACGACTATGCCACCAGGCTGGCCCTTGTGTACACGTTTTTATGTGGAGATATGTTTTAGTTGCCCTTGAGTATGTATCTATAAGTTGAATTGTTGGGAAATATAGTAACTCTGTGTTTAAATATTTGAGAAGCTGCCAGACTGTTTTACAAAGTGGATGCTGTATTTTACATTTCCTCCAGCACCGTCTGAGCATTCTGACTACTCCATACCTGTCTAACACTTGATATTATCTGACTTTTTTATTCTAGCCATCCTAGTGGATATTTAGTGATATCTCGTTGTAGTTGTAATTTGTATTTCTCTGTTGACTAAAGATGCCAAGCATCTTTACCTTATTTATTGGTTATTCGTATATCTTCTGGCAAATGTCTATTCATAACTTTTACTCTTTAAAAAAATTAACAGACTATCTTTTAGAGCAGCTTTAGGTTTACAGAAGAATTGATCAGAAATCTCACATGTACCCCCTGTAACACTGCAGATAGTTTCCCCTATTAACATCTTGCATTAATGTGGTACATTTGTTACTTTTGAGCTGAATGCTTTCCAAGACCAAGGTTGTGTCATGGATAATGTAAGTTAACATCAGGGATAGATTCTTACTACCTTTTCTATTGGATGACCCCTATCATAGCAATAAACTCCCACAGCGTGTGCATAAAATAATGAGTCCGTTATCACTCTAGGGAGCTTCCCTAAGTAACTATGCGTCACCTCATGTTGGAGAGATTTGCGAGGTTGTTTATCTAAGGGCTACTGATGGGAATTCCTTGAAAATGTGAAAGTATCTTATGACCATAATATTGTGCAATCTATTATGGCTTTGGGAGCAGGAAAGTTTGTGCCAGGCTTCCACAAGAGAAGTATAGTCCTAGTGGTACACATGGTGCCCCCAGGATGAAAATGTCATCTATGGTTATTGGGGTTTCCCAAGGAGGACTTTCTTCAGTTAGGGAGAGGCTTGATCCCAACTGGTCCTATCAGGGAAGATGTCCTTACCATGGGCATCTACATTTGTGACCCTGATTTGCGATTGGCAACCGGGATTTTTTTCTTATAGTTTGTAGCTCAAAAAAAAAAATGTCTTTAATCTGGCAGTCTGTAGCCTCCTAAATGGCAGACCAGACAGCAACAGCCCAGGAGATAATACAAATGTCCCAAAGTTCATCAAGGGAAGTACTAGCCTGGCTATGAGCATTTTTCCGTGTTCTGCCAACTGAACAGAGAGACCATATTGGCTTTTGGTTATACATAGCGGGTGCTGATTTTGCACAGATGGTTTTCCATAGCAGTACAATGCACACCATCATATTTCAACATAGATGAGCAGTCAGTGAACCAGGCCCAGGCATTTAGGGAAATCACTGTGAATGGAAAGGCTCATTGAGCCAGCAGTTTTGCTTAAGGCAGTGAAGTGAAAGATAAGAAGGATTCCCCCAAAGGGGTAGTTTTCACTTTTTAATGTAAATCTGCTAAGCTGCCAAGGCCAAGTCAGCTGCTTTCTTGAAAACATAATTTCTATTTGACAAGCAAGGCTTGTAGGGTCCTTCCCACCTTGTTATTTGTTGAGTCTAAAGTCACCCACCAAAAACATGTGAACATCAGGCTGGTGACTCACAAGACCTGCTTGTGGCATGCATTCAAATGGCTCAACAAAGTATATTTGGCAATTATATCAGAAAGATGACACCTTTGTTCTGGGAATTGTTTTTTCTGAGTATTAAGGCTGCAATTACTTCTCTAACTAAAGTATTGTCTTCCCTCTCCTGTGACTCCCATTTCTCCTGGGCTAGCTGGGAGAGGATAGGGCGTAAGGGTGTAAAGTGATCTAAATGTCTCACTCTCTCTACATGTAGCCATCCCTGAATGGGAGAACGCCTCTGACATACACAGGACGAAAAAGTGCAATCACTTAGCACATCAACTCTATTATCCATTTAGCTATGGGGGTCAAAACAATGTTGGTTTAACATTCCTTCCTCAATATGGGCCCCTTCCAAACCCTATCTGTTGAATTCGGGTGCCCTTTCCTCCTATGGAACCAGGTAAGACAGTAATTTCGGCACTTGATTCCACCAGGGTCATGAAAATTTGTGTCTCCCATCCCTTTCCCTGGAGTTCCCACAATACCTGATGGTGATGGACATCCTTCAGTCTCCCCACTGGAAACAGGGAGACTGAACACATATGTTCTTTACAGGAGATGAGTTCAGGGTAGAGACAGGGCTCAGGATCTGGCAACACAAATATACTCACACACACAGCACACAGACTCAAACACAGAGGTCATTTTCATCAGCATTAGAGAAAAAATTGGGGACCATAAGAAGCTAAATACTAGTCAGTGCTTCACCTTTTGTTTCCCGCAGGAGTTTGCCTGTCTCACGAAAATCTTTGAAGAAGCCAAAGCGCCCTCATAGCAGGCAGGACTCATGTTGACAACTTTGAGAGATTTTATTGTCATTCCAGAATGGATCTAAGGTTAGCATGAAAACTACGAGGGGCTGAGCAGAAAGGCAGTCCACCCGCTGTCATTGCTGCTTACTGAGAACTACATATCTCATTCCTGCATGCCGTAGGTGAACCGGCCAATCCTCTAGTGATGTGGCTGTAGCAGTCTTGAAGTCCTCTTGTTTCATGCTCACTGTACATGTATATCTCTAAATATTGTTGAGGGTTGTAGAGCCTTCCTTCAACCCTAGGGGGGCCTCATTGCTAGATATTACAGTGGGGCTGAAATGAGGCTGACAGCCCAGGCAGTGCTCGTGCCTACACAAGAGCTGCTTTTGAGCCTATCTCCTGGCATTTGTCCCCCTCATCACAAGGCGACAAAGTGGAGAACTACTTCTTGGCAAATAACCATATCATTTAGTCAACATATCTACCGCTGGTTCTCAAGGACTTCCCTCACGTCTCTTTAAATGACCCTTTTCTGGAAAGTCGTGTCTCTATCAGTAGCTTGTCCTCCTCACCGGGACTGTGGGGGGATTGAGTTGACCTTACTCACAAGTTAATAAGATAGCCTACTGCAGTCACATAGATGCTGACAGAAGACACAAGCCTCCTGGGTCAGAGACGAACGACTTTACTACTTGCGGAAGAAGTAACAGTCAGAGTCTCAGCGTAGCTCCACATCAACCTGGAAGGCCAGATATGGTCGACATGCTCAGTAGGTTGCTCCATAATAGAACTAAGGGCTTAACTACTGTCATTTCAATGGCAAGTAGTGAGGAAGAATGTTCTTTGGTTGGAGAAAGACATAAGATGACCTCTCAGGTTTGCCAGTTTCATAAACAATCCTAAAAAATGGTTTTGGGTGAAAGAGTGATCAGGGCCTTACAATCTTGAAACACTGCATAAGATGTATACAAATAAAAGAAGCCCATAGAGGACCACCTCCAAGCACCCAAATTAAGCAACAAAACTTTACCAGCAACCCAGAGACTATCCTATGCCGCTTCCTTCCAGTTATTGCTTATATCCTAAAAGTTCCCAGTATCCTGACTTCTAAAATATTAATTATATTTGTGTATTCAGATAAGAAAAATCACTGAGCATATTCTCATTTGTTTTTGACTTCTTTCGCTGGAAATTACAACACTGATATCCATCCATATTGCTGTATGTTGTTGGACATTGTTCATTCTCATTACTGAACAACATTAACTCTGGGAATATAGCACAACTTATATATCCATTCCACCACTGATGTTGCTAGTTGGGAGTTATGAGTAGTGCTGACGTGATCATTCTGATACAAGTCCTTTGATGAAAATATTTATTCATTCTTTCTTAATATATACTCAGTCAAAAATCACTGGATCTTAGAATATGAAACTCTGTCTAACAAAATTCTAAAGTGATTTTACTAATTTAAATTCCCTACAAACAGCACTATATGGGAATAACAGTTGCTTAACATCTTCAACTCTTAGCATTTTTTATCTCCTTCATGTTAGCCATTCTGATGGGTGTATGGTGTTATCATATTGTCATTTTACTTTGCATACCCTTGATGACTAATGGTGTTGAGTATGTTTATTGGCTATTTATATATTCTCTTATGTAATATAATTGGTCAAGTTTTGTAAGAATTTTGAGTAATTCTGAATCAAGTCCTTTATTAAATATGAACGTATTTCATATACATTTCCAGTCTGAGGATTGCCTATATTCTCTTTATGCTATCTGTTGATGACCAGAAGTTCATAATTTTAACATAGTGGTGCATACACACACACACACACACACATTTAGACATTGCTTATCCTCTTTCTTCAGTTTTTGTCTATTCCAAAATCTTTTAGTTGTTCCCCTATGATTTTTTAATAAGCTTTGTTTTATCTTTTACAATAAAGTTAACCTTTCATCTGGTGTTATTTCTGTATATGTGATTAGGTAGGTGTCATAAAGTATTTTTCCCTGGTGACACAGCACCATGTATTGAAAAGACAATCCTTTCTCCACTGTGTGTAGGCTTCCCTTTATCATAAGACAAGTGACCCTGGACGTGCACGTCTATTTCTGGACTTTCTACTCTGTTCCACTGTTCGGTTTTTCTATTCTTGCACCATTGCTTTTCTGTCTTAATTATCTTAACTTATAATATGTCTTAATATCTAGTAGTATTACTCCTTTAGCTATGCTTTTTTTCCTTGAAGATTACTTGATCTGTTCTTAGCCCAGACTTTTCATTTCCATATGAATTTTAAAATCAGTTTTTAATTTCTTTATACACATATACACACACATATACACACAATGGAAGTCTGAGGGACTATATATTAGAAATTACTTAGGAACAATTGACAACTTTAAAATATTGAGCTTGCCAATTCATGATTCTAGAATATTACTCCATTTATTTAGCTCTTGTTTTATTTCTCTCAATAATGTTTTGTAATTTTCAGTGAAGAGGATTTTCATTATTTTTAATTAGACTAATTACAATAAATTTGATGTTTTTCCTGCTAGTGTAAATGGAAACTGAAATTTAATTTTCTCTTGTCTTGGCACAGCATAAACAAACAAAATTAATTTTTGTGTATTAATATCTTATGGAGTGACTTTGCTATATGTACTTATTAATTCAGATTGTGTTATACATACGTTCTTTTGGATTTTTCTAGGTACACTATAATGTTCCATGAAAATTTAGTTCTTTCTTTGCAAGTCTCAAGTTTTGTATTTATTTGTCCATGCTATATTGCACTGACTACTATCACCATCAGAATGCTGGAGAATAGTGGTGATATTGGGCATCCTACTCATTCTTGATCTTAGGAGGGACTGTGTGTTAAACGTTTTGCCATTGAGTATGATACATTCTAGGTTTTCTTATAGTTATTCTTTATCTCTTTAAGAAAGTTCGCTTTTATGTCTAGTCTACTGTGTTTATATATATATATTTTTAAATAATGTGTTGATTGTTGTAAACTTTTTCTGTATGTATTAATTTTGCATCTATGATCCCATATGACTCCCACCTTCTTTTCCATTAATTGGTTGAATTATTTGACTTGAGTGAATTTCAAATGTTAAATATTTCTTGCCATTCTAGATTAAATTCTACTTGGTTATCATGTGTTATTCTCTGTAATGTATCACTGGATTTGATTTAATAATATCTCATAAGAAGTTTTTGCATCTTCATGTAGGGAAAAGTTGGTCTTAAATTTTTCTTTCTTGTAATGCCCTGTCAAGTTTTGTACCAAGTTACTTATAGTTTTACGATAAAAATTAAGAAATATTTGTTGTATTTCTATTATCTGGAAGAGTTAAGAATGATGAGCAATCAATTTTAGAAAAAATCAATGAAATCTTCATTTTCAAAAACATTTAACTAGTGGGGCTGGCCCCGTGGCCGAGTGGTTAAGTTCGCGCGCTCTGCTGCAGGCGGCCCAGTGTTTCGTCGGTTCGAATCCTGGGCGCGGACATGGCACTGCTCGTCAGACCACGCTGAGGCAGCATCCCACATGCCACAACTAGAGGAACCCACAACGAAGGATACACAACTATGTACCGGGGGGCTTTGGGGAGAAAAAGGAAAAAATAAAATCTTTAAAAAAACAAACAAACAAAAAAAAACATTTAACTAGTGAAGCTTTCTAGACTAGATTTCTTTAAAGATAATTTGCAAATTTGTCTTCCTTTCTGTTTTCAGATTTGTTAAATTGTGGGTTACCCAATGTACCAAATTTGTTGTTCATAAAATTCTTTCATTGTTTTGGTATCTGCAGAATCTATAGTGATGGATATCTTCACTTTCATTCTTAATACTAGTATGTTAGAGAAAGTGAAGTGGGTGAATTGGTTAAAATAGTGGACTTAAAAATATCATAGTTTTCTTTGTTGCTGTATTTTTCAGACTAGGGTAGCTTATGCTGTAATAATAAGCTTATAATATCAGTGGCTCTACAGAACATATGTTAATTTCTTGCTCATCCACAGTCTTCTGCAGGTTTTGGCAAATCTCCAGGGCCTCAAACCAAGGTATTTCAATTTTACTGCCCCATTATCTGAACATGGGCATTCTAAATTATTCATGGCAGGGGGAACAGAGACTGGTGATTTACTTAGGAGCATTCATGGTCTCAGGCCACATATGATACACATATCTGCCAGTTTTGTTTCACTGATAAGAACTACTCCTATGGCTCCTTTTCGGAATAAAGGGTCTTGGAAAATAGGTTTTCTGTGTACTCACAAAGAAAAGGAGATATCAGTGAACATCTGTAATGTCTACCACAATTGGGAACTCATTGGATTATGGATTTTTTATCTTGGCTTGCAAATTACTTCTGACTCCAAAATTGTCTTTTAAAACATGATATTTTATTCATGTTCATATCTAATAATTTTTTAAATTAAGAACTTGTAATTTATCATGAACTACTAGGACTATGTATTCTGAAGTTAAAAAATTTTTGCTTGGATTCAAATTCAGCCAAGAGATATAATTTGTTTCTGTCCATATTGTGTTAAAAATATTGATCGAGCATTTAAAACCAAAAATCTAAATTCTTTTGGCATCTCTTTAAAATCAATTATAGTCACAATTACCTAAAGCTGAGCAGCAGATGCCATTTTTTGGATAATTTAAGGATGCCTTATTTCACCTAATTCTCCACTAGTTTTTATTTTTTTATATACTGCCTATTAAACCCTGGTAGCTTTTAAGCTCATTGTCCTCTAAGTACTCCTTTATATGTTTAAGTATAAATATCAATCCTCTGACAATTGGGAGATACTTTTATTGCTTTAAAATTATCTGTGATTACTCTTCAATCAAGTGATACATTATGAATACAGGTAAAGGAAAATGTTTTAAAACTTTTTGTACTTAACTGTTAGCTTACCGAATAATGTTGGGAATATGTAAAAAGATAAAATAAGCATGTATTGAATTTAATAGAAAAATTATTATTGCTTACATTTTTAATTTGTCTTTTAGTTTTAAATCAATGATGAGCCATCTGGTAAAAGACACAAGATTATTTAAAATGGAAAATGCAGTAAGTGTACTGTTCATTTTAAATTGCTCTTGTCATCATATTTTGTTATCTTGAGAATTTATTTGAATAAAAGTTTGACGGAAGTTCTAAATTCACTTTTTATTTCTTTGACAGATATGTATTTCAACTCCAAAAATCTACCAAATAAATACACCTGATTTTGTTTATTGGATTGTTGCTTTCATTCAACGTTTTTATCTGTAATAGGGTATCTGTTATTTTCCTTACTTTATTAAAGCACACTAATATGGTGATTTTTTTGTTTTTTTTTTAATGTATCAGGTACCTGACTGCAGGCTGATGTAACTCTGTATGTCTCTCTATGTGTACTCTGATTGCATGTCTACTGGCTAATTTTCTCTGGTTTTTACAAAATCACTGTAACACTATAGAAAATTTGGATTCAGGAGATAGTACTATTTTATATACATTTCTCTATTGCATTCTGAAACAAAGTATACTGGTAAATTTGTGAGGAAGACTGATGCTATATCCATATTTGTGCACAAATATTAGAACCTCAAACTGCGATGAGAAAAGTGACTTTGGGAAACTCCTGGTGTCAGCTTTGACATATAAAGAGCTTGGAAGTCATCACTTTTATCCTTAAAAGAATAAAAGAGAACATCCTGAAAATCAAAAGTCTTGTTATGGATCCATCAGATAGTTGAGGTCACAGGGAAACCCACCATTTGAAATCTAGAGAGAGTCTAACACAGAGAATCATAGCCGAAGTCACCTTACTGAGAGCAAAAACTACTCAGTTCTCCTCCCCTCCTCCTCCCTCCCGGCTTCTATGTTGAGGAATAGGGGACATTTCTGCCCTAGGTTTCTCCTTTTGATGCAGTTTGGGTGCAAAGGGACTCGGTCTTCACTTACTAGGTTAATAAAATTGTTTTTGTGGACAAAAAAGTACTATTGGATTATAACACAGACTATAAAACAATATCAAGTCCATACAGCTATAAATAAATAGCTCAATGAATTAAAAATGGAGGAGAAAAGACAAATCTCACATGCAGAATAATTCCAAATAATTTATGTGGATATTCTCCTCTCACAGAGAGAGAGCATAATTCTCTGCTCCATAGGTGTGGACTACACAAGTGATTTACTTCAAGGAGAAATTTACAGTATAGAAACCTGACAAGTACTACCTCAGCCCAGTGATCAAGGCCAACCTCAACTGTGATAAATCATGTCGATAGTATGTACACTTGATAGAATGCGGTGAAATGGCACTTTACCTTTGTGATCTTTCTCCTAATAACCTATAAACCCAATCTTACCATGGGAAAAATATCAAGCAAGTTCTAGAATTCTAAATTCTACAAAATCCCTGAAAACTACCCCTTCAAAACTGTCAACGCCATCAAAAACAAGCTAAGTCTGTGAAAATATCACATCCAAGAGGAGCCTAAGAAGACCTGACAACTAAATGTAACATTTCCTGGATGAGATTCTGGAACAGAAAAAGGACATGATGTAAAAACCAAGGAAATCTAAAGAATTCTGAGCTTTATTTAATACTAATGTACAGAAAAAGGACATGATGTAAAAACCAAGGAAATCTAAAGAATTCTGAGCTTTATTTAATACTAATGTATAAACATTTGTTCATGAATTTAACAAATGTATCAAACTAACGTAAGATGGTAATGGGGGAAACTGAATGTGAAGTATATGAGAACTCTAAATTTTTCTGTAAATCTAAAATTTTTCTGAAAATCAAGTCTATTAAAAAACAAAGTCTATTGACAAAAACATGGATTTTACACTTTGTTGTATGTATATTTCAAAAAAAAAAAAGTTTTTTAAGTGTCTCTACTAGGTAACAGGCAGAAGCTGGGCATTTGTAAGAAGCCATGGAGAAGGGTGATGACCACGAACAACTGGAAGTCACACCCCCATCCGTACAGAAATACAAGCCCAGTGTTGAAAAACCTGTGAGTTTTCAAGAAATCTGGGGATTTAGATTTCATATTGAAGTTATCTCATTTTTAAATATTGTCATTTGATTCATTTAAAAATATTATATGTCTATTCATAGGTAACTTTATTGCATATTAAAGAAAATCACTCTGATCATTCAAATGTAGTCTCTAGGCAGACAGTTTGATATTTTTGTCCAAAAAACGTTCCCCAAATTCTTGATTATCATATTTTTTCTTTTATCATTGTTTTTTTTATTACTCTGTATTCCTACTTGGTTTGAGAAAAAGGTACTATGACAAAGAATATGACCTGAATAATTTAAAATCAATTTTCTCAATTTATGTTTATCAATTTTTCTGAAATCCCAAATTGTACTTTTGTTTAAGTGTCATGTGATTTAATTATGGTTAGATAATTCAGTTCTTAGTCTTATTCTTGATAATTCTAATTTGGCCATCCATAACAAAGAATGTGTGATAGTTAATTTTATGTGACAACTTGACTAATAAGAGAAGGCCCAGACAGTTGGTAAGACATTATTTCTGGGTGTGTTTGTGAGGGTGTCTTTGGAAAAGAGTAGCGTTTGAATCAATAGACTGAGTAAAGAAGATTGCCCTCATCAATGCAGATGGGCATCATCTCATCCCTTGAGGGTCTAAATAGAATAAACAACTGGAGGAAAGGCAAATTTGCCCTCTCTGCTTGAGCTGAGACATCCATCTTCTCTTCTGTTGCTTTTGTGTTCAGAGTCAGACCAAGACTTACAGTAGACCTCCTAATTCTCAGGTCTTTGGACTCAGATTGAATTACACTCTGGCTTTCCTGGTTCTCCAGCTTGCAGATGGCAGACCATGGGACCTCTTGGCCTCTATAACCATGTGAGCCAATTCCTATAATAAATCTCCTTTTATGTATATTTATATATCCTATTGGCTCTATTTATCTGGAGAACTCTGACTTAACAGGATGGTGTTAATATCTAATATTTACTCTGCTTGCCTGGATGCACCTATTTATTATGCACAGGAAAGCATGAGATAAATAAGCAAGAGAGAATAATTGCTGAAAATGATAAAATACTAACTAAACTTTATATTTTATGCAAGAAATAAAAAAGGTCATATTGATTTATTTATATTTATAACCTTTAAATGTAAAATGCATTAAAATAGTTTCACTTTCCAATATTAAATTACTCTTGATTCTGGGCTGTAAAATCAAGGAAACCATTTTTGCTTGTAATTGTATTGAAGTTACTAATGAGTGATTTGTTTTATATTTTATGTCACATTCAGTAAACTTACAGAGCTATGAAAAATCCAAGCATTTTCTTAATTAGTAACTTAAATTACTTCCTTTTGGATAAATGTAGATTTCCTTAGATTTCATATTGCTTATCAGATACTAGAAAAGATTTATACATTTATTGTAAAAAATATTCTCTTATAACCCCTTCAGTGAAATCATTTGATCTATTATGTTCACACATTTTATAATAGAAATGAAAAAAAGAACATGAGAAAAGCTCAATGTCCATTTGACCCAATAATACATTTCTAAGTACGTATTCTGCAGAACACTTTCCTCATAGGCGCAAAGATGTATATGCAAAAATGCTTCTTTTGATACTATAATAGAATAAAAAAGAAATGGAAAAACACGAGCATAATTAAGTGATTTATAGTACATCGTGCAATGGACTACAATGGAGCCCCAAAATAGAATAGTGTGCATATTTATTTATTTGTCCTGACAGGGAAATCATTCAAGGACATATTAATAAATGCCCAAAAATGGTTGCAAAAAACAAGTAAATGTCTAGTATCATCCTACTCAATAAAACTAAAATGAATGAGATAAGGATAATAAAAACGAAGGATACAGTGCAATATATAAAAATTAGTTTAAAGCACCAAATTAGGATTTAATTTATAGCTTGTGCCAAAATGTCATCAATACCATTTGCTGGGGACTTCTGCTTCTGTTTAGGACATAAAAAGCTGCTAGAGAACATCACTACCAGCCTGACAAGAGATAACCCACAAAATCATAAAGTTTCTTCATCCTATGGGACAGCTGAAGTTGAAAGAAACATAGTGAATCTTTTCCAAGTGTGACAAGACTTTCAGAGGAAGGTTGAGATATATGAATTGTTTCACCGTCTGATGCACTCAGGTGGGAGAGGTGGCCACCATAAATGCAGACAACAGAAAACCAAGTAAACAGATATTGAATTCTTAATGTGCAGGAATGGGCGAACACAACAGTTTAGAATCCCTGGGAGATCAGTCCTAAGGGGAACTGGCATTCACACGTGAGCTCTTTTCAACAGTCGTCCCCTGGGTACTGTTGAGAGCCATCTGGACAAAATAGGATACCCGAGAGAGGTTCCATTCAATAGCACACAAACAAACAAACAAACAAACAAACAAAAACTCTGCATGATTTCTGATTTCTTCTCTCATACAGAACCTAAAACCCTGCAATAAGAGGCAGAAACATGTCCATAATGAATTAAAAACACTATATATGACTATATGTGGGACTCAGATAAAGGAACACTTAGAGGGAAATTTATTGTATTAAATGCTAAGTAATATGATCAGACCTAAAACTTAAAGTGCTGCCTTGATTCCTCGAGCCCCACAGGGTCACAAAGCCTAACCATGAGTTTTCCTGGTCTTTGCAGGTACACCCCTGACCTAAAAGGAAAGGCCCCCCACTGGCTAGTTCCTCTATGAGCAGGAGCAGCTGTGTTACATTGGGTCCTCAACCTGATGGGTTTCCCTTCCCTAGCAGTCAATGAAATTATTCAAATAAACCATCACCCACTGGTAGTGTCTGGAGGGTACCTCACCCTCTTGTTACTACACAGATTGCTCCAACAGCCCCTGCTGGTTCCCTCTGCTCCTGAGTACATGGCTCATGGCACGTGGTTTTCTCCCCCATTGAACTGTGATTGTATGTGACCGATACACTGCTGTCCATCTCATCAGTCCAGTGTCAAATGTCGTGTGTTTGGTCATCTCATACTATTCAGGGCAGGGATCCCTCCTCCACCCACAAGGTGAAGAACAAGAAGAAAAAGGAAGAGAAATGGTATTTTAGCTTCAATTTTAGTCAGAAAGGAAATAAATATTTTAAAACAATTTTTACATACCTATATTTGAGTAGTCTGGCTCCTGGTTAAAAACCTATGTGTTTTTCAGGCCTGTTTTTCAGGCCTGACTGTAAGCACTTATAAAAGCTTTCTGGGGAAGTTGTCCCCCCACGTCCCCATGCCAACTTTGGTGCACAGCCAATCGTTGCCATTCTCTGAAGGGAGGTGAGATCAAAGACCCAGGCCTTCTGGCCGGCCATGCTCTGTGCATATTTACACTCCTAGCCTTGGCACCTTCATATCTCTATTTCGTTCCGTGAGGCCTTGTGCTGAGGTGTTCTTCAGGTGCCTCTGCTGAGGCCTCCTTATGTGTGTGTGTTGAGGGGAGAAAACTTGTAGAGGCTTTCCCCACTCTGACTTAGTACCCAGTACTTTTCCACTCCTAGCTCTCTCCTCTCATCCTCTCCCCGACTGCAGGGTCCAAAAATTGCCAGAGCCTTTTCTTGGGGCTTCCTCAATAGTGAGACAATCCCCAACCCCCACCCCTGCACCTGTGCTGACCCTCCTGACCCTTCCTAAGTGAGATTTCATGGGGAAAATGCAGGACGGGGGAGTCAGCGCTTTCTCCGATTTTAGGCTCTTGCTTATACTTTTGCAGTAAGTGATTAAAGGACTTCACTCTTCCATTTTGAACTGTTTCTTTAATTGGCTGCCATAGCACCAGCCAGCTCAGCTCTCTTCCCAGCTCAGTTGACCTCCTGACAATGTTAAAGGTGAAGTACAGAATTATCGTTCTGCAGATATTTTCCTATCATTGTCATGTATGAGAGACAACTGGAAACAGTCTGGACAAAGATAAATATTGATATTTCTGAAAATTTTCTGCAATTAAAAATGAGAAAATTTAAAAACTGTTCTTTTCAAAAATATCCAAGCAAGATACACAAGCACATATGTAAATAATTTACAATTTTGTTTCTAGAAAATGGAGTCAGAATTTTGATGGATTTAAAAATGTGTTTGAATTAGTAATGTCTTTCAAGAGTAGGTAATAAATTTGAAAGTTTTATTGAGAAAGTTGCATCTTAATCTTGAAATAACAGTAACATGCTCATGTTTAAACATTATTTGTTTATGATGCTAATTAACAATGATAATGCTAATATGTAAAGAAAATGCTACATTTAAAATAACTTGATTAGTTTGAGATTAGAAATTTTCTCTGACTTTTTAACGTAATAGGTTGTAAGTCAAGAATATTAAACAGTAAATATACTGTTTCTGATACTATAGTGAAGCCCTTCTCATGCATCCTTTTAATAACCCAAATGAAAAATAGAATATTAAAAAAAGTGGGTTCTTTCAAGTATTAAAAATACTCCAGCTTCAGAAAAAACAAATCAAATTAACAGAAAAAAATGTTTAAAAAGCATGATTACAGATTTTGTAATTTATTGCTAATTCCATGAAGGCATTTTTCTCACCTCCAATGGTGTAAAGATTTTCAGTAGGAAAATTTTATTTATGATTACAGAATTGTTTATACTTCCTTGCTAAAATTCACATTTTTATGAAACAAGAATGATTTTATGTACATATTAATGTATATGTTCCTTGTTTCACAACTGTGTACATGCGTGTACATGGGGATGTAGGTTTCTACAATGCTATGACATCATTATAGTCAGTGATTTAAAAATGTGTAGAGTCGTGTTGTAGATTGAAATTTAATTTTTGCCACTTATGTGTCATCTTGAGGAATTCACACTTATCTAACCTTTCTTTGTCTTCATTTTCTTCTCTATTAAATGGGAGTAATAATAGTGCCTAACACATTGTGTACAAAGATTATGGGAAATAAATAATACGTATATAGGACTCATAGCTCTTCCTGGTAAATTGGAAAAAAAAGTTTGTTTTCTATCTTCCACTTTCTTTTCTCCCTGTAAAAAAGATGTAGCTTTCACAAAAACAAAATGTGGTATCAACATTACAAATATTAATAGAAAGATATGTTGTGCATGGAAGCATGAAATAATTTGTGTTTTTATTTCTATTCATATAAAATTGAAAGAACAGAACTATGACATAACAAGAGAAGAACTAGCTTATTTTCTAATACCTTATTCATTTTTAATCTACTTATATTTCAAGAAATATAAATATCACATACTTTTATAGAATCAAAATGTTGTATAAATGTTGTAAATTAGATAAACAGGTGATAAAATTGGATAATTAATTATCCTAGGGTCATAGAACACAATTCTTCATAATAAAAAATAGGCAGGAAAATATGCAGTAATTTTAGTGACTAGGAAATTATAAAAGTCAATAATTTATTATGCTTTAATATAACTTCAATTTGAAACCTATTTCCTATTTATAAAAAATAGTACAAGGGCCAGGCCCAATGGGTTAGTTTAGTGTGCTCCACTTCAGCAGCCTGGGTTTGGTTCCCAGGCACAGACCTACACCGCTTGTCTGTCAGTGGCCATGCTGTGGTGGTGGCTCACATAGGAAGTGAGGCAAATTGGCAACAGATGTTGGCTCGGGGAAAATTTTCCTCAGTAAAAAAAAAAAAAAAAAGAGAGCTCTTTCTAGATATAATAGTCTAATTTGCAGCAGATCAAAACTCCCACAAAAGACTAGTACAATGGGTTAAAAAAATTAGTTTGAGACATCAAAGAACCATGAAGTCAGCTGAAATTGGAGGGTCCAAGATTTGAGGGAGAAGAAAACATTGTTGTGGTGAATCTGGCACTTTCTCTATTTTTCCATCAAGACATTTGCTAATATGCAGCATGGGGTGAAAGACTGCAAATCCTAGCAGTAACCTGAGGAATATCTAAGGCTATCAGAGATTCTAGTAGTTTACAGGGCTGGAGAGAGGAAACTTGAATTTCAGAGCAACCAAGGAAGCCAGACTTGAGGAGCTAAGTTCCCAGTGAGAAATGAGCCTAATGTTTTGCAATGCTTTTCCCACTGATGCATCTCCAAACTCCTAAGCTGTATAAGCAGAAAGCAGCTGCTGGTAAAATGTTGAAGAATTCAATGAATATCAGAATTCTTGGTTCTAAGGAGATAAAAACTAGAATTTAGGAACTATCAAGAAGGAAGAGTATAGGTCAACAGTCCATACTTCCAATTAAGTCTTTGCTAGGCTAAGTCATAGAGTTAAGAGCAGACAGGAAAGAGAACTGACAAATTCTAAAATCCAGCGTTTGGACTGAGGTGCCTCCATGCTAATAATTTTAATTATCTTTCTGATGATCAAATACAACTTCTTTGAGGAAGCATAACATTATCCATAGACTCTAGGTTTTAATACACTATTTCAGATATTCTCTCAAATAAGAAATAGGCAGATCAATTAACCAGACCAAGTGAAAAACAATTGAAATTGAAACAATTGAAACAATTGAAATTGACTCATAAATGATCTTGATTCTTGAGTTATCGAAAATAGATTATAAATTTTAATGTGATTAATATATTTGTGAAAATAGACGATGAGATATAAAACCTCAACAAGGAAAAAGAAGCTCTGTGAAAGAATACCCTGGGAATTTTTGGAGTGAAATATACAATAAATAACATTAAAAGCATAAGGACAAATTTTACGGTAGGTTGGACACAGCTGAAGAGCTCACTAGAAAATGGAAAAATAGGACAACTAAAAAGTAATAAACTAAAAAAGACAATAGGAAAAAATGATAGAAAATACAGAAGAGTGAAAGACATATGCTAACATAGTTAAAAGTTCTACTCTACATGTTAAGGGGATTTTCAGAAGGGGAGGAAAGAAAGAACAGAGCAGAAGGAATGTCTGAGAATGTTCCCTACTGACTTTCCACAGTTTAGATTACACCAATTTCTTCCATCTGGTTCTTTAGGCTAGGAAGTCTGTGAGGTTTGAATCAGAGTTTTAACCACCACTTGTGCCACCAACTGTAGCTTTCCTTTAGGATAAATCCAAAAAAAATGTGATTACTTACTCGATGCCTGACTCTTCTTCCAAGTATTGACTCCCCTCCAGAATCTGCCTGCTTTTGTTCACTCTCTAGAATCTTCAAGTAGCTTTATTTTGGTAATTGTTGAAAATTTCTATTAGTTTATATTGTTATATAAGTCTATGGTAGGAGCTTACATGAACAGACTCAAATTGGACCCCAGCCATATGGGAAGTGAGTCTAGTAACTATTTTAAAATATTTCATCTTGAGGAACATTTTTTGAGAATTTATTTTATCAGTCAATATTACAACTGTTGGGATTAAAAAGAAAATTAAAGAGGATTCCAGTCTTCTGGGACATTAAAAAAAGAACATCAATAAAAAAGCTATTACAATTTATGATGATAGATGTTAAGAAAAAGTTATGTTCTAAGTAATACAAAAGCACAGGAAGGATCATCTAATAGAGAGAGCTCAGAGATGTCTTATCAAGGTGATTTTTGAGATGGACATTATAGCACCAGTAAATATTGGTTAATAGGAAAAAAGACGTATAAGACAGAAACCTAGAATGAAATAGGATATGGGATCATAATGGTGATATTTACACAAGGCCATAAGCAGTATGGTATTACTGGGTTGGAAATTATTAAGCAATTAATGTTGGAAGATGACATCAGTTTTTGAAGTTCTCATGTGCCATTGCAAACAGGGTGCACTTCTTTGGTGGGACATGGAGAGACACATTAATGATTTAACCAATTAATAATATCATAACATTTGACTTTCTCACGCTTCTGAAATATGAAAGGTGGATGAATTTTAAAGGAGCAAAACTAATCTGAGGAAGAAGAACGGGTTATTTCAATATTGTCAGTGAGAGGTAATATAGGTTTGGATGGGTAGAGAAAGGCTATTAGGAGTTGGCATGCAAAGGCAGAAAAAAAGAGTCAAGTAATATTCAGGCCACAAAATAAATAAAATAAAACCTTATTTAGAAGGCCAGAAGTAGTTGTTGTGGTAACAAGTCATTGAGGGAATATGAACAGTTTTATGAACTCAGCAGTTGAGGACTTGAATGACTGGATACCTGATAGAAGCTTTGCTGTGGTTACCGTGTTTTAGGATTCTACAAGAATAGGCGATTCTTTCCATTCAGTCGTTTTTGTGGGGTCAAATGAGTGAAGATGAAGACATATTTGTAAAGTATCTAATGGTAACTGTCAAGAAGTCATGAATGTAACCATGGTAATGACAACAATGGAAACTACGCACATTCGAAGGGAGCGTGTGGAAGGAGAAGGACAGAGTCATGAGCTCTATGAGGCCCTACAATGCTGAGTGACAGGTGGAAGAAAGTTGCCACCCCTTTTTTAATGCATTCTGCTTTAATTATTTGCACAGAAATTTCTAGACACAAGAGCATTTGATTCTTGGAAGAAACCTCTTCTACTTATTCCATTAAATATACTAATAATTCCTGGAAATAAGGTACATACGTATTAAAAATGATTAATCTTCTCCAGGTTAATAGAGAAATTTTTATTTTGAGTACTAGAACTAGAAAATTTGGAAACATAAAAATACCCTATGCAATACTTTCTAGATTCTAAATTTTGCAGAAAGTCTGAAGGCCAAAAAGGATGTAGAAAAATGTGCAATGCATGCTTAAGGGAGAAAAATTAATGATCCAAATCTTGGAAATACAAGATATGAATATAGCTTAAAGGAATGATAATTAGGTAGCTTGAGAGAAGACTGCTGGCAGGTGACCTAATAGCTTGTGTTCTGTATGAGAACGGTCATTATATTTTAAAGATGAATCCTTATTGAAGTGACAGCCAAAGCAGCTGTATTTAATTATGGCAAGATAGATGTGTTTTTCACTGAAAATAGCATCTGAAATAATTACTATTAAAAATGAGTCATTGAAAGTCTTTTTTCCCCTCTGAAGATTTAGTATAACACTGATTTGGGATAGGTGAAACGTAGGTTTACTTTAGAAAACAATATGGAATGTTAAGGAATATTAAAAATATGCAATTCAGAAAGCAGTTACGTAAACTCAATTTTTGAGGTTTTATGTAGAATTAACTGGTATATTTCAAAAACAACACTGATCTCTAAGCTATCGCAAGTGCAATAATGAATTTTTTATTAGTGAGCTCATAAGGACAGTTTCTGTGTAAATCTAAATATGCATACATCTGAATTATAAAATATAAACCAACAATATTTTTAGGGTAAATTTAAAGATACCCTTTTAATTCAACAACCGATTTCTGAAAATTTGTCTTATAAATACAATAACAAGAACATAAAAATATCTATATGAGGATTTTTATTGCCACACTACTGTGGCAAAAATTTCCAAGCAAAGTGAATGCCTGTCAATAGGAAAATTTCTGAAATCATTTTATACACCAATCAATAAACATTATCCAATCAAAAAAATGATAAATATGAAATGTATCAGAATTTGCAAAAGTTACTGTTGAGTGAAGGGAACAAATGCAGAAACAAGCATGTGTAATAATTACATTGCAGTAAAAATTTTCTGAGCTTGCATATAAACATGCACACGCATATGTTCGCAAATCATTACATGAGCACGGAAAATACATCAAGGTTGTTTCTTGTCAGGGTGAATTACTGGGATGAATAATAGTGAAGAGACTAGACACGAGAAGCCAGGACCAAAAAAAAAGCCAAAAACTTGTTATGATTGAAAAACAAATGGATTACCACCTTGATGCATTTATGTAAATAATGCAAATTTTAAAAATAAAATATAAAATCATTTTAATAACATATTGCCTACCTCAAGTTTATAAATTGTTTACATAGTTATGAAAAGGAACATCGCCCTGTATTATTGTTAGGTGTTTGGACCCAGGAGCCAGGGCACACTGAGAAAAGGGTTCATTGGTACTAATGGTTCATGGCAAACTCAAATGTGAAAGAAATGTTCTCACCTTTATTTATTAATTAAATAAAATATGAGCAAACGTATTTGTTCTTTTGAGATATTCAACATTGGTCTTTTGTGGCGGGTTGATGAGGTTTTCCTGCTTAGGAGTTAGACAAGAATCTAAGAAATTTGGACAGTGCCTGAAAAATAGAAGCAATCACTTAATTATCAGTGCTGCCCACATCTCTGTGGCCTCGTTGCATCTTAAAACCAGGTGGCTTTAGTTGTATGATACAATTCAAGTGCCAGAATCCTTGCTTCTAACTGAAGTCCGTCGTCTCTACATGCACCATATCTTTGCCATTTGTGTCATTTTTCTTTCACTTTACTGTATAGCTAGTAGGGAGGCAGTCTCATCATGGAATCTTCTTGGGGCACTGATAACAATTACTGGTCTGAGGAGTTTACCAAATAGCAATTCCCTACTTTAGCAAAGAGCTTAATCTGCTGAAAAAACAAAAAAAATATATATATATATAAGCAAAGAAACAAACAAACCCAAAGACCATAAATTAGGCTTATTTTGAGGGACTTCTGATTTCCCACCAGAAAACCCTTTCCTGAGGCAGGGTACAGTTAAGTCTGGAATGTAAGGAGAAAATACAGGAACAAAACCCAAATTAATATATGAATAAATCATTTTGCCAAACATGTTCTGCCTAATAATCAAACTTTAGTTTGGACATCAATCAAAATATGACAGTCCTTACTAGAAGGGTTTGAAAACATCACTCAGTCAACTCAGTGCCCAGAATGCTAATGAAAGCAGCGTACATGGCACACAAAATTAATAATAGGTAATGCTACTCTTCTGTTTACAAACCTTGGTAAGTTGGTAGCTGATTTCTTGATAGCTTATTTCTTTTTATCACTGAATAATATTCCATCGTGGGGATGCACCAGTTTGTTGATCTCTTCACCTATTCAAGGATATCTTTGTTGCTTCCAGTTTCTGATGATTATGAGTATATCTGCTAAAGATTCTCTTGCAGGGTTTTTGTGGGCAGAAGTTTTCAAATTATTTGAATAAATACGTACAAGCACGATTTATGGACTATATGGCAAGAAAATGAAGACTTGTAAGAAATTGCCAAACTGTCGTCCAAAGTGGCTGTAACTTTGTCTGCCATCGGCAATGAATGAGCTTCCCTGTTGTTCTGAATCTTTTCCAGTGATGGGCATTGTCAAGTTTTTCTTTTTCTTTTTCTTTTTAATTTGTAGCCATTCTAATGGCTGTGTAGTAGTATCTCATTGCTGGTTTACTTTGCTATTTTTTAGGGACAAATTTTGTTGAGCTCTTTTCATATGCATATTTTCCATCTGTATATCTTCTTTGGTGAGGTGTCTGTTTAGATCCTTTGCCAATTTTTTAATCAGAGTGTTTCATTTAATATTGTTCATTCTTTTTATGTTTTTGGATAACAGTCGTGAGTCAGACATGTTTGACAAATATTTTCTCTCATCTGTAACTTGTCTTTCGATTCTCTTCACAGTGTCCTTTGCAGAGCAGAAGTTTTTAATTTTAATAAAGTCCAAGTCATCAAGTTTTTTATGTATCACACTTTTGGTGGCTAACAACTTATTGTCAAACCCACAATTGCCTACAGTTTTTCCTACGTTCTCTTCTGGATGTTATAGTTTTACGCCTTATGGTAAGCATATGATCCATTTTAAGTAAACTTTTGTGGAAAGTGTCATGCTTGTTTCTAGATTCATTATTTTTGCATAAGAACATCCAATAGTTCTAGCACCCTTTGTTGGAAAGACTATATCTCCTAACTGCCTTTGCTCCTTTGTCAAAGATTAGCTGATGATGTTGGTGTGGATCTGCTTCTGGACTGTCTGCTTTGTTCCATTGACCCACGTGTCTTGTTTCTTCAACAGCACACTCTTTTGATTATTGTACCTTTATAGAAATTCTTGAAATTGGGTATTGGGAGTTCTGGCATTCTGTTTTTCTTCTTCATTATTATCTTGGCTATTCTAAGTCTTTAGCTTGTCCATATAAATTTTAGAATAGGTTTATCAATAGTGACAAAAAAGCTTTTCAGTATCTCAATGAATATGTTAAATCCATAGATGAGATTATAAGAACTGACATCATAGCAATCTGTGAACATGGAATATTTCTCCATTTCTCATATCTTCTTTGATTTCTTTCATCTGAGGTTTTTCAGTTTTCTGCATGGAGATTCTGTACTTATTTTGTTAGATTTATATTTTGGCATTCTATTTTTGGTGTTATTGTAAATGGGATTGGATTTTATTTTCAAACTTCAGATAGTGATTGCAATTATACAGGAAAAATTTAATTATTGTATATTAACCTTATATTCTCTGGCTGTTATATGCATTTATTAATTCCAGTAGTTTTTTGGTTTTGCTTTGGGATTTTCTACATAGACAGTTATGTTGTCTGTGAATATAGATAGTTTATTTATTCCTTTCCAATCTGTATAAGTTTTATTCTTTTTCTTGTCTCATTGCACTAGCTAGTATTTCCAGTGTGGCACTAGGAATGGTGAGAGGATGTCCTTATCTTCTTCCAGATGTTACAGTGAAAATATCCAGTTTCTTATTGATAAGGACGATGTTATTTTCTTTAATCATGATAGGTGTCAGATTTTTTCAAAGTATTTGTGTTAGCAATTGATATGATTATATAATTTTTTAATGTGTTGATGGAATGTGTTACATTGGTTTTTGAATGTTAAATCAGCCTGCACACCTGGGATAAATTCTGTTTAGTCATAGTGTGCAATTTTTCTATACAGTATTGGATTAAATTTACTGAAAATTCTTGAGGGATTTTCCATGTATATTAGTGAGTAATATTTCATTGTAGTTTTCCCTTTTTAAAAATGTCAGTATTTGGTTTTGGTGTTATAATAATGCTGGTCTCATAGAATGAGTTAGGAAACATGCCCTCTGCTTCTATTTTCTCAGTGAAATAGTGGATAATTTGAAGTATAATTGCTTTAATGTTTGGTAGAATTCACCAGCGAAACTATCCGGGTTTGATGCTTTCATTTTGGGGAATTAGTAATTATTGATTCAATTTCTTTGGTTGATATGGACCTGTTCAGATAATCCATTTCTCCTTGTGTGAATTTGGTAGTTTAGGTCTTTTAAGGAATTGGTCTATTTTAATTTTTGTTGCCAAATTTGTGGGCATATAGTTTTTCCTGGTATTACTCTATCTTCCTTTAATTTCCGTGAAACCAGTCATGATGATACTTCATTCATTTATGATATTAGTAAGTTATGCCTCCTTTATTTTTCTTGGTTAGCTTGGCTACTGATTTCTTAATTGTATTGTTCTTTTCAAAGAACCAGCTTTTGGTTTTATTGATGTTCTCTACTTTTTTCCATTTGAAATATGTAATTTCATTCAAAATTGGCTAGCGACTAAAAAAGATATTCATTGCTGATGGAATAATATTTCTCATGTATTGGAATGTAGAGAATCTCCTACCATTAAAATAATAATAACAATAATACCAATATTTTGGTGAAGAAACTTCAATTGCCCCGAAAACTGTGTTTAATAATAATAAAAAACTTCTTATCTTATGTTTCAATTTTTTATCATGGAAAATTTCAAATATACACAAAAGGAGAAGAAAAACTGTAATGAACTCTATGTAAATATCACCTAGTTATAAAAATTATCAATATTTTGCCATTTTTATTTCAAGTATTCCCCTTGAAGCTTCTTTTATGAAATATCTTAAAGCCAGTACCACACCAATAATTTCATCATACCAACATTTATCACTAATAGATGAAGGGTTTTTTCTTACCTACTAACACTAACATTAATCATACCTAATCAAATTAATAATTGAAAACTAATTTCATCTAATAGTGAACTGTGTTCAAGTTGCCAGATTTGTGGGGTTTTTTTTTCAAAAGTGACTTTATGTTGAGTTGCAAAACTTACTCAGAAAGTCTGCAGTTTAATCTATACATAAATACCACCATCACCTAACAGCTACATAGCGGTTAAAATACAGTGAGAAGAGGGCCCGCCCGGTGGCGCAGCGGTTAAGTTCTCACGTTCCACTCTCGCGGCCCGGGGTTCGCCGGCCTGGATCCCAGGTGCAGACAGGGCACCACTTGGCAAGTCGTGCTGCAGCAGGCATCCCGCATATAAAGTAGAGGAAGATGGTCGTAGATGTTAGCTCAGGGCCAGTCTTCCTCAGCAAAAAGAGGAGGATTGGCAGCAGATGTTAGCTCAGGGTTAATCTTCCTCAAAAAAAGAATAAAGAAAATTTAAAAATAAAATAAAATACAGTGAGAAGGACTGCATTAATGTGCACAGTAATTAAGATATGTTTGAGGGGCCAGCCCCGTGGTCAAGTGGTTAGGTTCTCGCCCTCCACTTCAGCGTCCCAGGGTTTCCAAGGTTTGTATCCTGGGTGCAGACATGGCACTGCTCGTCAGGTCATGCTGAGGTGGCATCACACATGGCATAACTAGAAAGACTCACAGCTAGAATATACAGCTATGTACTGGGATGCTTTGGGGAGAAGAATAAAGGAAAAAAAAGATTGGCAACAGATGTTAGCCTAGGTGCCAATCTTTAAAGGAAAAAAAGACGTGCTTGAAAATTTATTGTTCACTTGCAAAATGATATATTCCTTTTCAGATTATTTGAATAGTAGAAAAATTTTCAATGTACAGATAAAGATAATTTATACTTAAACGTGTCTGGTTACTTAAAATATCAAGTAAGAACTTTTTGTGGCGTTTATTACTACTATTATTATTTTATTTATTGTGCAATCAAAAAACAAAATTTACTTTGAATTTCAATGACTTTGAGAAAAGCTTTTTTGAAAGCTAGTGAAAGCAAAAGAAAGGCTCACTAGAATTTTCATTATTAATTACATTGAAGTGACATTTTTATGCTCTTGCAATGCCTTGAAGAAAGAAGAAAACAAATCTTTTTTGAAAAATTAGAGTTTATGGATTCACACCTGCAAACTTGGTGCCCAAGGGGGAAAAAAGCAAAAGTGAGAAGCATAATATCTCACTAAATGCAAAACCCCATTTTTGGGGACTTTCTAGTCCCAGGTATTGTGTACAGTATTGTGACCTTAAAAACTAGGAAGTAGTAATTTTTCCTCTTCCCTTTTTCTTTCATAACTCAGAAGTTATCATTAACCTGAATCACTGAGATGCTGAGGTTAGCAAAAAAAATGTTCATATGAATGATGATAATTAGTTTGGGAAATTGAGTTTAACTTTTTCTAAGGATACAGTGTCTTTCATTACTTAGAAATGCAGGTTTTGACATAGATTGGAAGGGAAATCCGTCCTTCAGGAATCTTGTAACTAATGGGAGATCTTTCTGCTCTGCACATTCTAAGGCATTGGATAGAATTTCTCAAACCAAATATCCTTTTTGTAAATATTTACCGTTTCAAAAGGAGGTATCATTTTCTTCACATCTTTACTACTTTGCAGGATTAAAATATTCAGAACATTTTATAATAAATACAGCAAAATCAAATCTAGTCGATTTTCTTAGCTCCAGGCTCATGGGTAATAAAACAACAACAATAAAATCAAACCACAGCAATAAAACAAATGTACTTTTAGAAGATATGTCTGAAGAAATTCCCCTTTAAATTGGATTTCTCTAATCTAATGACAACAGCTTTCGTGATGGTTCCTGCTTCTTCATCAAACTCATACATATGTATGTGTTCGCTCTTCAGTACAAACTCCCCACTGAGAGGCATTTTCCCCATCCAGACTTGGAATAAAGGAAACTCGCAAGTGGGACAATTTGCGCTTGAGGTCAAGCTCAGTGTTACAATATTACTTTCATAATTACAAAAAGCAAAGAAAAGAGAAAAGGAAAAGACTACGTGAAGGTTGCAAATAGTTACCATTTTAAAGTGAGGAGTAATGAATATTTCTGAGCTCTCAAAGCATAAGCACGTTAGCTTAATTTATTCAGTTTTGTAGAGTTTCATGCTTTTAGCAATTTATAGATGCAGAATGTATGTATATAATATATAGTCTGTCTATCCTTTCTCTTGCTTGGAAAAACAACAGCTAATTCCTCTATATAAGGCTCCACCACCTTGTGAGAACTGGAAGAACCTGGCATGAGCGCCTCTGTTTTCCTTAAGTAACATCAGGAGGGTAGAGTGACATAATAGATCCCCGGTCCTTCCTTGCTCTGGGTGTTGTCTACAGGAGTTGACGCCTAATTCAATCACGGATACTAGGCATTGCTGCTTTCCTTTTGGCTGGCTATATTAGTGTGAAACAACAATTTTTCATTATCAGAAAATATTCAAGCGATGGCCAATCTCTTACTCTCTGTAAATGTATATTTATACTTATATTTCTATATTTCTATTTATGTATCTATCATTTTCTCCACATCCTCTCATTCCAGTCTCTAGAAATATGAATAAAAATAATATAAAATGTCTCATTCTCCAATGCTCTTTAGTATCTGTTTCACATTTTCGCTCTTCTTGAAAATTTGTGTTGAATTTTGGGTAAATTTTTATATATATTTTCAGTTTACTAACTTCGTTTAATCTCTGTTTAATATTCTGTTCAAGTTGTGCAGTAGGTTTCTAAATTCAACAATTATATTTTCTTTTCTAAAAGGTTATTTTCTGTTTTCCTTTAATTGGCCTTGTCATTCTTTACATTATTTGTTCTTATATCTTTTAGTCTTTTAGTTATTTCAACATGTCATATAAGGATTTTTAGTTTATATTTCATAATTTCTCTACTTATATAACACACACATACACATACTTATATAAAAAAATCCATCTAGCCATGCATGTGTGTACACATACATATGTGTAGCTGGGTCCATTTCTATATTTTTATAAATTATTTTTAAGTGATTGCTATATTAAAAAAAAACACAATGCTCTTCTGATTAATGTTATTAAGATTACTCATTTTTAAAATTTATATATGATGCTATAATTATCATTCTGTTCACTGTCTTTGATGCAATGTGATGTCTCCGTGATGTTTGGAACCTGATGAAATGACTTCCTAGTGAGACTTTTAATTTTATTTTCCCTATCACTTCTTCTCTGCTTACTTCTTCCTCTTTATCCAGGTCCCCACTAAGACTTAGTTTTAAAATTTTGGTTCGAAGTTTTTACCCCATTCAAATGTTAGTCTAGTAGAATATTTAAAAAGCCATTCTATTTCCTTAGAATTGTTGGGTAAGTCTGTACAGATGACAAAGAAGTATTAAGTAGAAGACAGCCACCTCTAATTGGGCCAAATGCTTTCTCCTGACCTTACTGACGGGCAGTCTTATTGCACGGCACATGATTTCACCTCCACCTCCGTTCTATAGTGTAGAAATTTGCCACATAATGGGAGTACTGTCCACATATTCACCGTCATTTCAGTCAGCCTATTTTAATGCTTCCACTGGAGTGCTGGAAATTCCTCTGGTGAGATTGATATGTCTCCTGAAGAATGTGGTGGGATATGCACCCATTTTTCGGCCCAAGAGAAGAATTTACAACAGGCTTGGAGGGAAATTTAGTGTAGCATACTTAGGGAAAACATGGAGGCAGCTTCCACTCTATCCTAGGACTCTGCATCCTTAGGTGGGTATAGAGGATTACTTCATTGCTTTTCACTCTTTACTACTGAAATTATTGAAAAACTCCTAGGCCAGACCCCACTTGGAGGGGAATTTGCTATGTAAACTGGTATAGCTAAGGAGCTGACCACGATAATATTATCAGACCAAACCAGGGCAAACCTGAGAAATCTCTCCACTGCAAACATAGTGTTGGTAACGTAAGACGACCCTGCCTTCCCTCTTTGTCCTCTCTTTTTCCAACCTGAAACAGCTAATCTCAAAGAGTGAGGACACAGAGAACACACGATCACTTTATATCTCTCTCCACAGTTACAAGTCTACTGTGATAAGGGTGGGAGAATTTTCGATTTGGACATGAAGATTCAAGATTGAATGTTCTAGATCAATTATAATTTATTAACAACACATTGAATATTATTTATATTTATACAAATAAATAGATTAATTGATATGACAAAATAGCCCAAGACTGGTTAAACAACCAGAGGAGTGCTAAGCTCCAATCCGCTGAGGAAAATCTCACGCTGACTATCTCCAAGAGTTTATCCTGTCGGATTCCTATTGCTTTCCAAAGTGAGTTTGCCTTACCACATATCTATTAAATTAAATTAAAATTTATACCTGAAAACCTTTCAATGTTTTTGACTTTTTTACTTTTAAAAATGACCATGCCTGACCTCATGAATGTCTGTTCAGGCTTAGAGAAGTTTACTGCTTGAACAGGGCTGTATTACCTAAAAAGGAATATTTATCCCATTTCTATCACTAAGGTAAAAATCAAGTCCTGCTTTCAGTATTAAATCTATTCCAAGAAATATGAAGCATATATTGGCTATTACGTACATGTGGGTGTTGAGGGAGAGGTAATAGTCAGGAATTCCTTCATTGATTCCTTCAACAAGTATCTATCGAGCTCTTATTTTATACCCGTTAACTTTACAGACCCTTGGTGACCAACAGTGAACAAGAGAAAGAAATTATCGCTGACATCATGGGAATTATATTTAATCAAGGAAATACAGATAAACACAGTCAACAGAATAGATAGAAATCAATAGTATATTTGAAGGTACTAAGCAGTAGAGAAACAAAAACCAAGGAAAGTAAATGGTGATAAGGTTAAAAGGTATTGGAAGGAGAAGAATTTGTGTCAAGAGAGATAAATGGCTCTTTCAACAGGATTTATTGCAATGGTGAACAAGGTAATGGAAAGATGCCTAAAAAAAGGAAGTGCAGTCAAGAGAAAGGCTTCTTTTCAGAAATATGAGAAAGAACATCATGCTTTTGTACCAATGGGAGTGATAAAGTGGATAATAAAAAAATTAAGATGTAAGAGAGTGAGAAGGGAAAACTGTTGGAGGAATGTCTTAGAATCAGCAAGAGGGCATGATATACAGTGCACCAACTGAATGAACCCAGCTTTTCAGACTCAATAAATTAGGTGAATCAGGTCCCATTCATGGAGCTAAGATACATAGGAGGAAAGACAAGTTTGGAAAGGAAGAACACAAACTCACTTGGTTTTTTTTTGAGGAAGATTAGCCCTGAGCTAACATCAGATGCCAATCCTCCTCTTTTTGCTGAGGAAGACTGGCCTTGAGCTAACACGCATGCCCATTGTCCTCTATTATATGTGAGATGCCTGCCACAGCATGGATTGACAAGTGGTGCATAGGTCCATATCGGGGATCTGAACCAGTGAACCCTGGGCTGCTGAAGCAGAACATGTGAACTTAACTGCTGAGCCACTGGGCTGGCCCCTAAACTCACTTTTATTGTGTTATAAGAGGGACATCCTTTAGGAAATGTATATGTTCTCTATAGTTTTATCTGGGGCAAGAGTCCAAATATAACATGATAACTGCTTAAAATTTAGAAATTAAAGTAACAAAACAATTAAATAAAATATGTCCTCTCCTCTTACTTTGACAACCATAGCTTCCCAATGGAAAAATAGCATGTGTTGTAAGCTTCGGTTATATAACCAAAAGCTGGCAAAATTGTGAAGGCAGAAGGATTTTTTCCCCAATTTTATTGAGGTACAATTGACATATAGCATTGTGTAAGTTTAAAGGGTACAGCAATGATGACTTGATGTGTATATATTATAGAGTGATTACCACAACAAGGTCAGTTCACCCATCCATCGTCTCACATAGTTACCATTTTTATGTTTGGTGAGAACATTTAATGTTCTCTTCGTATGCTCTTCGTAATCATCAAATATACAATACGATATTCTTCACTATAGTCGCCATGCTGTACATTAATTAGATCCTCAGAACTTATTCATCTCACAACTGGAAGTTTGTACCCTTTGACCTCCTTTACCCATTTCCTCCATTTCCCATCTCCTGGCAACCACTAATCTACTGTTTCTGTGAGTTCAGTTTCTTTAGATTCCATACATAGGTGAGTTCATACAGTATTTGTCTTTCTCTGTCTGGCTTATTTAACTTACCATTATGCCCTCAAGATCCATCCATGTTGTCACAAATGGTAGAATTCCCCTAATTATCATGGCTGAATAATATTCCATTGTATATCTTTATCGCATCTTCTTTATCCACTCAACCATTGATGGCCACTTAGGTTGTTGCCTTATCTTGACTATTGTGAATAACACTGTAGTCAACATGGAAGTGCATATATCTCTTTGAGATCCTTTTTTCATTTCTTTTCAATATACACCCAGAAGTGGCATCACTGGATCATGTGGTAGTTCTATTTTTAATTCTTTGAGGAACTTCTATACTCTTTTCCGTAGTGTCTGTACCAATTTGGTTTCCACCAACAGTGCACAAGGGTTCCCTTTTCCTCCATATCCTCACCAAAACTTGTGATCTCTTGTCTTTTTGATGACAGCTATTCTAACAGATGTAAGGTGATATCTCCTTGTAATTTTGATTTGGATTTTCACGATAATTAGTGTTGCTGAGAACCTTTTCATCTGCCATTGGTCATTTGTATATCTTCTTTGGAAAAATTTATATTCAAGAAATTTACTTATTTTTTAATCGAGTTATTTGTTTTTTTGCTATCGAGTTGCATGAATTCCTCATATATTTTAGATATTAACCCCTCAGATATATGGTTTGCAAATATTTTCTTATTCTGTAAATTACCTTTTCATTTTTGTTGATTTTTTGGCTGTGCAAAATCTTTTTAGTTTGATGCAGTCTCACTTGCTGATTTTTGCTTTTGGTGTCATACTAAAAAATACACTGCCAAGGCACATGTCAAGGAGCTTTTCTTTCTGTGTTTTACTCTAGGTTTTACAGTTCCAAGTCTCACTTTTAAATCTTTGATCCATTAGGAGTTAATTTTTGTCAGTGCTATAAGATGGTGGTCCAGTTTCATTCTTTTGCATGTGAATGTCCAGTTTTCCCAACCATTATTAAAAAGACTGTCTTTTCCTAATTGAGTATTCTTGGTTCCCCTGTCAAATATTAGTTTACCATATATGCATGGGTTGATTTCTGGGCTCTCAATTCTACTCCATTGGCCTATAAATCTGTTTTAATGCCAGTATCATACTGTTTCAATTACTTTAGTTTTCTAATACAGTCTTAAACATATTTTCCATCTGTTGAGTTAGTTAGAATTAAATTTTAGTATCAGAAATGAACTATTTATTTTATATCAAATTCGAACATTGTGATGGAAACTTATATGAAATATCCTTGTTATAGAAATTTTATTTCAATTTCATCTTATAAATTTCTCACAAAAATTGTGATTTTACAATCTCTTAAAGATTACAATGTTTAAATATATATATAGTATCCCTTACATTTATCTTCTATATATTTTAAATGCTGTTCTAGTATGACAAAAAAAATTAACAGTGTGTTTCTCAATTTATTTAAACACTTCTCCACTTATTCAAATATTTTGCCAAGTGAGATCTTACCTTGATCTATAATAATCAGAATATAGACATTGGACTGTAGATTATGTTTACGTTTATTTTCTCCTTAACCAACAATTTTATTTCTTTGATCTAATTTCTTTTTATTTCATTGGAATAAAATGTTAGTGCATATTTTGTATGTAGTTCTTATGATTTGGGAAAGATATCATTTCTAAAAGTTTTAAAATATTTTAAACATTCTTTAAAATTAAAGTAGCCAAATTAGATTGATTATCTTAAGCTATTTCAACATTAGCAGCATATATAAAGGTTTATGTATATTTATATATGTATAAATATTTTATATATATATATTCTACATCTACAACACAGTTACTTAACTGTGGATATTGCAAATTCAAGGCAACTGTATTTGAAATTCTCATGATTACCTCTTCAAATGAAGGGCAACTTTATTTCTCTTAATTCTTTAATTTATCTAGCATCTTGTTTAAAGAACCGTTATTGCATCAATAGTAGTTAATCAGCATCTTCACTGAGTGTTTGTGAACGGTTTTAGGTTAACATGTAATGTAGCCATAAAGACTTTAAATACGGACAAGTCCAGAAAATATCCTACATAATATTTGGATTGGTGTAAAAACTGTAATGGTTATTTGTTGATCCTCTGTCTCATAGCAACAAATATAAACTATGTGCTGCCAGTTAAAAAAGATGATTCTGGACTTTTAGTCAAAATTTGGCTGCTGCTGCAAAACTCGCTTTTCATCCCATCTCTCTTAGAGCCATTAACACAATGCCAAAGACAATCTTTTTAAGTTAATTAAATAACACTAAAATTTCAGTAATTTATTTGGAAAATGTGAATGTATTGTATTATGTATTTATTAAATATAAAATTATTCACAATTCTAGTATTCAGTATGATCCATTGTCAAAGAAAAGAATCAGTATCACTCTTCACATATGCAATATCTAGCTAGCTAGTTAGCTGGCTGTACAGCTATCAACTATTTAATATTCCAAAATCTTTCTCAGCCATCATGTTCAGTGGTTGTAAATGTCATGCTAATTGAGTGCCTCTGAAAGCAAGCTGTGGAACACCTAGAGAAGCAGGAAAATTGATGCTTGGCACTATTGGAAAACAATACCTTGTTGTGCAAAAATCATTGAATTCCTGCAGTCTAAGAAGAAAGGTTTGAAAAGGTAACTGAAGTGTCTTTTCACTTCTGCCAATGAAATTCTCCTTGAACTCTGAAGCAGTATCTCTCTCCAATATTGGCAGCGGCGCACCCTAATTCTCTTCACAGCATTCTTAAGAAGTCCACATTGGGTTCTAGGACTTAGGGCAAGCAACACAAAGAAATGTTTTGTCTCTTTCCTCTTGACTCTGTGTGTTGGGGGGGGTGGGTGTATATGTGTGCCCTATTTAGCTTGGGGCCCATGTCAGCAGATGCTCCTACCAGATTCTAAGGGAAGTAACGAATGGACAAGAGTGGACTGGAAATACATATATCAGAAATTTAGCAACTGAAACCATTGGAACTCATGTCATCACATGTAAAGAGGTAGAAGAAAATGTAGGTTTGAATGTTTGAGGGAGAGAACATTAGATTTCACTAGAAAATGAATCCAATACAAACTTTAAAGAACAACCAGAGAAGTGGGAGGAAAGAGTGTTGGGGATCATGGAATATGAAACAAGATCATTTCATTTAGCTAAACAAAATAAATGCTGCAGAAAAGTCTAATAAGATAAAGTCTGGAAATAATTTTATGGTAGGAAGATTCTGTTAATTGTCTACCTGATAGAATTTCTTTGCCAAGGAAACCTCAGTTTGAGGATGAAGGGAAAAATTAGAATCCTGTTCCTCTCCATTGAAGCAATAGTTGACCATATAACCCAGCTTTGATCAATGAGATATAAGAGTAAATTGTTTGAGGAGTTTTCACAAGAGAGGTTGTGCATTCTTGTTTAAAGAGATAGCATACAGACTTAACAGGACCCTTTCTGGAGTTGAATATTGACATGACAGCTGGAACTGTGGCAACCAGCATTTGATCGGTAGGAACAAGCTAAGATACTGACACAGCTCAGCTCTGATACTGTTGTTTTATTTCATGTACAACAGGAGCTATCTGCCTTCAGACTGCTTGTTAGGTGGGGTGTGGAGTGTGGAGAGGAAGTAGAAATAAAAGGAAGATAAAATAAAACAAAACAAAATAAAAAATTAATGATTAGTATAGACCGCCGTGAGTCATGTTTTTTATAACAGACAAAAATGTCTTAAGTGTTACATATAGATTAGCATTTAGAATAGAAAAGACCAGTAATCCTGGAGAAGTTTGACTGCAAACTTTTCGTGGTGGATTGAAAAATGAATTGGAGGATAGAACAGGAGAGAATGAGGGTTAGATCTGTTAAAAATCCTTTACTTAGGAAGTAGATGGATGCATGAATTTCAAAAAAGTTATTATTTTATTTTTGGCTTTATTATATACTTTTTAAGAGACATTTTTAAAAACAGATTTTGTAGTCACACAGGTTGGGATTTAAATCCTAGTTCCACAACTTCCATTAGGAAATTGAGCAAATCGTGTAATTTAAGCATGTTTCTTTACCTTTTAGAAAGAGATTTTGGTAAATTTAATATTCTTTCTATTGAATTGGCAGGAAAACCAGGAGCAGAATCAGTGCTAGTTAGTTCATATTTCTAGGCTCTTTCAAATAAATCACACTGCTCTTGAATTTAATACTCCTCTTCTTTGACAATCACTAATGTGATGATTATTGATTGGTACAAGCTGTTTCTCCATTAACTCTTGAAAAAAGTATGCAGATCTGTTTCATAATGATAGATAACTGAACAACTTTATGATGTATAAACAATGAATCATTGGAAGAAAGAAGTCACTAGAAATTTAAATATATTTATAAATACAAAATGGATCAAAAACTATGTGATAAATTAAAGCAATAGAGAGCACATTTATTTAACTGTCAATTAATTTAGTGACTAATGTATTTTTCATAAGGAATGTTATCATGATAAAAGATTCTTAAGTGAGCAATCTTTTAAAAATCTGGCTGATTTCAGTTTGTTTATTACATTAGTCACGTACAAATTTTTATTCTGAAAACAAAGTAAGAATTCAAATAATTACTGAGGGTAGATTAGCGCCAAGCTAATTAATGAAAAAAAGATTTTCAAAAAGCTAAGGCAAGAATTACAGAGCAATTATTTCTAAACAAACATAACATATGTATTTTTAGTCATGTAATATGATTTTATATATTCCTGCAAATGCTTTAACTTAATTGGACAAGGATTGAAAAGTATATTTATTAAGGATATACTTTGTGACATGCAACATAAAAGGCACTTGCTATCCTATTACAGACTCATAAGAATCCTGAGGAAATTTCCATTTTGTAGAAGAGGAAAATGAAAATCAGTGAGATGTGACAATTAGCCAATGCTTTAACTTCTAATGAGTGGTGACTACGAATCTATTTGCCTCTCTATCTTGCTGCCTCTGATAAAATTTGGATTCATTTTTTATCATGTTAGATTTTACATAACAACGTTTTATTCATACTAACAACCTTCCTTGTGAAAAGAAAACATTTATCGTTATAAATGAAAATTATTCACATGTGTGTATTTTAGCTGAGCAAAATAAGTACTTATTTTTGTGTAAATCAGAGAATAATTTATAACTTTTAAAGGTAGAAAAAAATTGATGTTAATTTGTAGAGTTCAGAAATCTGAGGGGCTGGCCTGGTGGCATAATGGTTGGGTTCACATGCTCCGCTTTGGAGGCCCAGAGTTCTCCATGCAGGGACCCACACACCACTCATCAAGCCATGCTGTGGTGGCATCCCACATACAAAATAGAGGAAGATTGGCACAGATATTAGCTCGGCAACAATCTTCCTCAGGCAAAAAGAGGAAGATTGGCAACAGATGTCAGCTCAGGGCCAATCTTCCACAACAAAAAAAGAAAAAGAAAGGAAGAAAAGAAATCTGAAGTTTCATTGTTGAAAGGCATGTCCTATAATTTCATGTATTTCATCCACATCAATATTCTATCTTTTTAATGTATATGTAATAATATAACAGCTGAAACATTGACAAATAATATAAATGAGATATTTCCAGTGTTATTAAAAGATAAAAGATTTGTTCTCCTTTTGGATATAGAAATAAAAATTACGCCAAATTATCTCTCCTGTCAACAACACGTATAAACTCTGGGCTAAGTATAAATTTAAAAAATGTTTGAAGGCACAGAAAAGCAAACAAAGACAAGTAGAAACTGGAGGGGTAGTGTCATTTAAAATGAAGACAGAAAGCTAGGTGGACTCTACATTTAACTGGCATATTAGCTCAGGATACTCCCCAGTCCTCGTGGAACACAGAACATAGAGTACAAGAGAAAAGATGCAATTTCACTGGACTGAAGATTCAGACATTGGAAACAGAGCTGGCAAAGCAGCTGGGAATCAAAGGGCCAATTCCAGAAAGAAGGAAGCCACTCAGAGCCAAAAATGGTTCAAACTCAATTCAGATAATTTTCTGACATTTAAAACATACATTTACAGAATGAGACTCTAAGGCATACAGCAGAAAACAACACATCAAGGCTGAAAGTGATATGTATAAATTTAGTAGCTTCCCAAAGCTGGCGAGACAGAGTTTGGATTTCAATTACCACCAGTTTAGAGGGTTTTGATGAATACCTTGGACTTATTATTGAAATTCCAGACAATCTAACCTCAAGAGTTAGAAACACATCACAGAACTAAAAGATGCACCCTAGGTCTAAGAGCAAAGTTAAATGGATATACCACTGGAAAAGTCCTGAAACAAAGACTTCACAGCATCAGAGTGATGTACTAGAAATTAATAGCCTGCCTGAACAAACCTAACACTTTTCAACCCAAAATAACACAATCTAGAATTTTTAACTACACATCATAAGAATATATAAGATTAGTGGCCAGCCTGGTGGCTTAGTGGTTAAGTTCACACGTTCTGCTTCTGTGGCCCTGGGTTCACAGATTTGATCCTGGGCTTGGACCTGCACACTGCTCATCAAGCCATGTTGTGGCCACATCCCACATACAAAATAGAGGAAGACTGGTACAGATGTTAGCTCAGCAACAATCTTCCTCAAGCAAAATGAGGAAGATTGGCAACAGATGTTAGATCAGGGCCAATTTTCCTCCTCCTGCAAAAAAGAATAGTGATAATAATATGCAAGGTTGAATAGATATATATGATTTCTAAAAAGTAGGAAATATGACCTATGATAAAAAGAGAAAAATAGTCAATAGAAGTAGACCAAATAAAGATATTTATATTGAAATTATCAAGAAAAATTCTTTAAAACAATTGTTAAAAATATGTTTAAAGATGAAGATGGATATAATGGGTGAAGATGTGGGAAATTTCAGGAGAGATATGGACACTCTGTAAAAGATCCAAATGGAAATACTCAAACAGAAAAAAATATATAAAATCTGAAATGAAAAATTTATTAGCTACTTTGTAGCAATAAAAAGATTCTTGACCTTGAAGACAGGTACATCAATATTGGTCAAACAAGATAGGTACATAATAGAATCCCACAGGGAGAGGGAAAAAAGATTTGTAGAAAAATAAGCAGAATCTCCATGTGGAATTATATTAAGCTTAAATGTAATTACAATCCTAGAAGGAAAGGGCAGAAAATTTATTTGAAGAGCATTGGCTAACTTTATTTTTTCAAATTTGTTTGTAAATTCGATCCTCAAATCCAAGAATCTCAGTGGACACCAAGTACGATAAATCTATAGAAAATCACATTTAAACACATCACAGTCAACCCAAAATATAAAGAAGAGCTTCTTCAAAGCAATTGAGGGCACAGCAAGGAAGATATATCACATAAGGGAAAACGATGATACAAATAATGACTAAATTCTTGCCAGAAGGAACATAGGCTAGAAGAGAGTAGAACAACATCTTTAAAGTACTAAGCAAAATTTACTTTTTCAACTTGGATTTTTAAGTTGAATGAAATTATCCCTCAAACGTGAAGTAAAAGTTGAAAGAATTTACCCTTGCAAAAACTACGCTTTGAAAAATGCTAAAGGAGATCTTCAAGCTGAGGAGAAATAACACCAGTTGGAAATATAGTAAGGATTGAAGAGTCCCAGAAATGGTAAATTAAATAGGCCAATCTTTAAAAAATTTTCTTTTTAATTTCCCTTTTACATTTGAAAGGTACTTCACTGTTTACATCGAAACCTTTTGCTGTGCATGTGTTTGGCAACAGATTTGTAAAAAAACATTCATAGCAGCTTTATTCATAATAATGGAAAACCCCATACCCATCAGCAGAAAAGTGGATAATTAGGATGGACCAGAACATGTGCTGGAATGTATGTGGTGCAAGCAGAATCTTTATACCCTACTCTGGGGGAAGCAAATAGGTGTAACTGCTTTGGAAAAGTGTTCAGCAGTAGCTACTAAATCTGTACACACATACCCTGCTATCCAGGAACCGCGCTGTACTGACATGACCATTACAGATCCCTGCATAATTTCGTCCATTGCATACAAAAGTCGAAAATATCCAAATGCCCCTCAGCAATGGAATATATCATTACATTGCGGTGTATTCACAATCTGTATATGTCTTTATTATGAACATAGTATTGAGCAAATGATCTGAATCAAAAGAGCACACGCTGTATGGTTCCTTTTGCATAAAGTACCAAAACTGCAAAATTATTTTTTCTGTTAGAAGCCAGGATAGTGGTTACCATTGCAGGGGTTGTGACTGCAAGAGGACAGGAGGGGGCTTCTGGAGTTGCTGGTAAAGTTCAGTTTCTTGACGTTGGTGCTAATTGCAAGAGTATGTTCAGTTTTTGAAAAGTTGGGAACTGTACACGTAGTTTTCATGCACTATCTATATCTATATATCTATCTGTCTATCTACCTATAGCAACTCAAAAGTTAAAAACTCTTAAATTAAGCTAGGGAGTAAGTCTCTAATTTTATAACAGAATCTTGAATTTCTTGATTTGAAACCATGCACTGCATATAAAACCTCTCCACCCACTGGTGAAGTTGATTTAACTCGAACATTTTTAATCACTTGGCTGTTAAAATAATATCCCCTTTAATAGAAGACTGTCTACATTGAAACTGAATTAAAAATATCTTCAGATATTTAATAATGTCTGCAATATTTATATGGTGATCATTCTATTTTTGAATAGATTTTTAGAGTGCTTATACATTACTCACTTTTCCTGTGATTTTTTGGGAGAAACGCAATTGTTTTCATTTTGGCAAATGTTATGGGTGAATTGTATCTCCCCTCTCAAGTTCATATATTGAAGTCTTAATCGTTAGACCCAAGAATGTGACCTTATTTAGAGATAGAGTCTTTACAGAAGTAATCAAGTTAGAATGAGGTCATTAGGGTGGGGCCTAAGCCAATTTGACTGGTGTCCTTATAAAAGGAGAAATTTGAACACAGAGACAGACATGCATATTGGAAGGATGATATGAAGAGACAGAGAAAATGAGCGACCATCTACAAGCCAAAGAGAGAGCCCTGGAATACATCCTCCCCCACAGCCCTCAGAAAGAACTAACCCTGCTGACACCTGATTTCAGACTTCTAGCCTCCAGAACTGTGAGACAAAACATGTCTACTGTTGTCTAAGCCCCACGATTTGTGGTGCTACGTTACAGAAGCCCTGGTAAACGAATATAGATTTTCCATCAGCAAGTGGCTGCTGTTGCAGCAAGTGACTAAACAAGTGGAAGTGGGTTTGGAATTGGGTAATGGGTAGAGACTGGAAGAGTTTGGAGGCGCTTGATATAAAAAGCCTGGATTGCCTTGAAGAGACTGTTGGTAGAAATATGAACATTAAAAGACTTTCTGGTGAAGGCTAAGAAAGAAAATAGGAGCACTGTAAAGAAAGCTTTTAGAGCATACATATATCATCATGAAGAGAATATTGTCATAAAAATGGATGTTAAAGGTGCTTCTCGTGAGGTTTCAGAGGGAAATGAGGAAGATGTCACTGGAAACTGAAGGAAGGGTGATTCTTGCTACAAAGTGGCAGAGAACTTGGCTGAATTGGCTGGATTACACACACACACTCATACAACATCCCCTCTTACTGAAGGACGCATTTATGGTAAAGGAAGTGCAACAATAGGCTTGAACCAATGCAATTCCCTGGTCTTACTACATCAATCATGGACTAAAAGGAGCCAGCTTGAAACACGACCAAGAAACCTCATGAAGGTCATGTGTGGCTCCAGCTGAGAAAGACCTTTTCCACAGTTAAGAAAATATCAATGAAAATGATCAAAATTGAATTTTAGAAGAACACTAAAGACCAAAGTTTTGCCCACCCCATCCGATGACTACCAGCTGCTGAGCTATTTTCTGAGGGAAAGTAGAACATCACATTAGTGAAAAAAGAAAAGAAGATGTAAAAACCAGTATTGCCTATTTTGGCTGAGTGTTCAGATGAAGAAATGAGAAGTGAATTAGCTGTCTAGTTATTCGTGTTTCTCTTTAACTTCTCCCTTGTTTTCCATTACTATGTGTACAGTGTATGTCATATTGTAGGTTTTCACTTTACAAATTATCTATAATGCATTTTGTGTCTAGGTGAGATTTTGACTGAATCAAGTGAGGAATAACCACTACTCAGAGTCGAAATGTTGAGGGCAATTTTATTTCTTTACCGATAGTTCGATTTTTTTAGTCAGGTTGTATTATCTTGAAGTTTAAATGTGAAAAATGTTTTCGTGTTTATATTGTGAGCAAAACCATTGGACTGTGGTGGACATGGTGGACAGCTTTTGTAGTATCTATTCCATTCTCTTACTAATGTTTCTCCCTATAATTTAAAGCCTGGACAGGTAAAAATTACATTTCCAAGACTACTTTGGAGTTAGGATTCTGGTGCATTTGAGGCTCAGCCAATCAGACATACTCATGAGATTTGGAAAGTGAACATGAGGCAGAAGCCAGGCTCCTGCTGCTGCTTTTGTTTGAACTCCCGAGCAGTGTTCATATTTTGAGAGTTTTAGCATCGGCGTTAGTGTATGTCTCAATGTTTACACATCTGTTTGATGAGTGTTGAGAGGTTAGATCTGGGCTGGCCAAAGTGCTGATAACAGATCATAGCTAGTGATGCACAGTTCTGCACTAATGGCTTCTTTTTTGGTGATTTCCTTACTGTCAGGAGCTCAGCTGAACTGGGAGACAGCGAGCTGAGCTATCAGGTATTGGAGTAGCCAATTAAAACCATAAGCCAGAAATGAAAGCGCTAAACCTCTAATCATTTACTGAGATGATACAAGCAAGAATCTAAAACTGGATAAAGTGCTGACTCCCTGTGTTCCTTTTCCCCCGTGGAATGGTGCTCAGGTCGAGGATCAGATGAATCAGCGCAGACTTATGTGTCTTCTGTCTCTTAGGGGATCCCGGAACAAAAGACTCTGGCAGGTTTATGGACCCTGGAGTTGAGGTGATACAAGAGGCAGGGCTAGGAGTGTCAAAGTACTGGGTCAGACTGGAAAAAGTGTCTTCAAGTTTTCTCCCGCATGCCTCCTTAAGGAGGTCTCTGCGGAGTTGCCTCAAGATGACCTTGGTCCACGGTCTCATGTACAGAGACCTAGGAATGAAGTTGCCTGGGCTAGGAATGTAAATAGGTCAAAGAGCAGGACTGGCCAGGAGGCCCTGTGTCCTTGACCGTAACTCCCTACAATGCACTGGCTGTGCACCAAGCCTGGTGTGGGGCAGGCTTGCTCATGAGGACTGTCAGGTGGAGCCGCTGGAATTGCCTATGGTCAGGCCTGAAAAATCACTGATAGGTTTTTAACTAGAAACTGGCATTTGGTGTGGATGTCATCTGATTGTAGGAGAGAGAGCAGCATCTTTGTGACAAAACTCTGTGACATGGCTCTGGGAGTCATTCTTGAAAACACAACTTTAAATAGGTTTGTTCAGTCATCCTAAAGACTCCATCCTGCTGGAAGAATTGAGTGTTTTCTACAAAGTTCTCAGTTTTCTCTTCCCAAATATTATCATTAGAAACCTGGTGCTCCAAAAGGGAAAAATGGGAAAAGGAAAGAAAAAAACCCTTGTAATTTACGTGGTATCCTACAGAAAAAATTTAAGGCCCTCTATACTTGAGAATAAGTGATAGCTGGGAAGAAACTTAAGTAATTTTCTATGAATAGTGTGTTTTGCTTATTAGAACTCTCTCTGATAAGATCACAGAGAAGAAGGAAACTTGAGGGTGTCTGACTACCATAAAAAGGATGTGTTCTATTCTCTCATAGTAAGACCAGAGCGAAAGAGGAAACTGTAGGTGAACTATAGTAAAAATGGGAACAACTGTCTACTATGATCGTGATTTTTTAGCTTATTTAGTATGTTAGTGAGTTAAATTATATAGTCAGCTTTGTGACAAGTATACTACAGGGTGACATTCATCTCAACACACTGGCTTACTTCATACAAAAGAGAGTCAGTATGCCCTCAGGCTTTACTCTTTTTGTCAAGTGGCCACTCCAGTGAAATATCCAAATATATCCAGAAATTACTCTTCATGAGTGAACTTATCTCCTCTACATTGATGCACCTCTCATTCCAAAGCCAAATCTGTGTCATAAAGTAGCTGCTCATAAAATAGCTAGCTTCAAATTCTTAAATTTGCAGTCCTATCCAAGGTTGGAAAATCCATTTTCACCCACTTTAAAAGTGGTTGAACTTGTGAGGTGGCATAATAGGTTTTTTAGCTAGGATGATTTCAAGATATTGTGGAAAGGCCCTTCTGCTCCCCGGTAACTCCTTCTTTCACACAGTTCTTGAAACATATATTACATATTTATTTATGTGAGCGGATTTTCGAGCATGAAGGGTTCTCAAGAACTACCAGAATAAAGTCAAATGTTCATGTATGCATAGTACCTAACACACTTTTCAACTGGTATATAGAGCTAGGCCATATGGGGCTCATCCAGACGAAGGAACACATCATGAAATGTGAAGTTGGTGCTAGCTGAGAAAAGGAGGTGAGAATTTTGGCAGGTTATACTCGGGAGAATTCTGACGTGCCAAGGCTCTCACAAGCAACTCGTGTTAAAAATTCTCTTCCTAACAAACATACCTACATTTCTCAAAAGAAATAATAAATTATATAAATTTGTCCCTACACTCCAAGACAAATTAAATTTGAACAAAATATGAAGCTATTTATCTGAGTGATAGGTAAGTCACCTAAAGCACCAAAACCAATTTCAAATGCAAAAGAATAAAATCTATGCCAGCTCCTAAATCTAAAGACCCTGCTGTCAGATTCTGGCCATACTAGTAAAAGCCCGCTAACATTTTAAGAAGGCAGGACTTAACAAGACACATGACATATCATCTACGTGGATTTGGCTGGTAAAGTTATACAGACCCATAAAATGACCTTGTAAGTGTGACCATAAAATATAGGAGAAATGCTTCCTAGGGGCCAAAAAGATGTCACAGAGGACATAGGAGAACTTCACAGAGGGTATATATGAGGACGTACAGTTTGGCTAAACAAGCAGCTCATGTCACTGCCTGGAAGGCTACTCTTTATTATTCCTAAAGTAAAGTGAGATAGACACTTTTCTGACCTGCCTTTCTCCAAATGGTCATTTTTATTGTAGTCGTTCCTCTTTCTACCCACCATTAAATATTGTGTATATTTGGACTACATTACCTAATGATAGCAGTACCATAAAGTGATATATCTGGAACTGAAAAAAAAGGTTAGTATTCTCCAGTAAGGGTGTTGGTCTGCTTTCTTTTGGAAAGGGATGAATAGGTTTATTTATGTGAGAATGATAGTTCAAGTGGATACGTGACATGAAGGAGATGTATGGATGTTGATTTGCCGAAGAATGAACCACTTATCCTTAACACAAACCATTCCCCTTTTAATAGATGCTATGGTGTTTGGGTAGAATTGACACTGGGGGCTCAGAAGTGATCATGTGAACATAGTAGTTTAAAAAATGTGTCAACTTTTCTTTTATTAGAAGCTATAATGAAGTGATCACAAATATGAATTATGACGCGTCCAATTACAAGTAATAGAAAATCCATGCCCAACTGGATTGAACAAGCAAGGACGCAAGTGGGCCACACTTTGACAAAAGAAAGATTACGTAAAGTGCAAAAAGCTGTGGACTTTGAGAATGTGTGATAAAGGCTTGAGAAGCCACGGTTAGGGCTGTGGTTCTCTGTCTCAATGATTCTTCTCTCTGCCATCCTCCAAAGTCTCAGCCTGCTTTACTTTACAACAACAATGCTATGCCTTCTCCAGAGTTGGTGATGAAACCATCGTAAAGAGGCTGAAGAGGGGACCATGGCTTATCCAATTATTCATGTCTGCTGTGAACTAGATGATAAAAAAAAATGTCTGAGGTTTAGAGTTTTCTACGGAAAAATAGAGGATAACCACAATTAAATGTTTTTGAATTTGGTAAAACTTTCCAATTTTTTCATAATTTTACATCCATTATTCCTGACTTATCTCTGACTTAGTTAAAAAAAAAAAAAACACTGGTATTCTCTTTCATTTTTCTTTTTCAAATGAGATATTACTTTCTGAAAGTAATTTTACTTGTTTTGTTTTGAATTCTTACTACTTACCCAAAAGTGTGCACAGTATTCATCCTTTTTTCCATATGTTGGACATTAATCAATCAGTTATAAAATATTTATTGAACACTTAGTAGGTTAAAACTCTAGCCTGTGCACTGAGCATATACTATGCAACATGACAGATCAGATATCTACCCTTACAGGGCATAGAAATATTTCCATTAGATGTGTATTATTATGTGATTTCATTCACCAAAAGAAATCAAGTGTGTCTTAAACAAACATAGATATTCTACTACAAAAGGATTCACAGCAAGAAGTACACTGGATATTTACTGCAACCACCACTTTACTTGCTAAGACTAGGCGGCTAAAATGTAATTTGAATGTTTGGAGAGAAAAACTGAAGCATCTTCATCAGTAATTTCTCCTATTCCAAGTGAATGAAAAGAAAGTTGAAATCAATCAGAAGACATTAACATTGGTCTGAGTTCTATGTCCTTTTGTTACTATTTCGGCTACATCTATGCTAGTAGATCAAAACAAGTATATTAGGCAATTAATTACAAAATAATTTCATCTAAAGACAATGAAACAACTACTACTGCATTTTCAGTACATATATATTCCACAACTTTAGAAATCACATTTTAAGCATGTCCTTGACAAATTACAGTGTTCCCGGAAAAATAGGTAGTAGGATTTAAAGATGATTGTATTTATGACTTCATAAACTATTTCTGTTAATTTAATTTTGAACTATTCAAGTTTTCTCTCTAAGGTGTTAATGTTGATAAGAAGTGACATTTGTTGAATGATGAAGCACGTAGATAATTGTCTATTGAAAGTTGTATTAATTCTGAAATCACAAGTAGCTGGAACCTAACTAAGAATCACAGAGGTTCTCTATTTAATACACACACCAGTGTGTTTACATGTGTGGAGAGAGAGAGAGGAGGAGAGGGAGCAGGAAGAGGAGGAGGAGGAAGAGGAGAAGGAGGAGAGAGACCTAGAAGAAGGTGAAATCTGTATTTTCAGGTTTCAGGGTTTTTTAAAAAATTGTTTATTCAACATCCACTAGATGCCTTTACTATATGTTAGGCATTATCTCTGGTATCGTAAATTGTCTCTTTCACAGTCCTAGGAGGAAACAAATAAAATAAATGAATAATTTTAGGAGAGTCATACAGACTTTTTAAAGAATGTTCAGGGTATAAGAAAACCACAAGGGAAAGTCAAGTAGCATTGAACCAGGAAGAGTGAGAGAGCCTAGGCTCGTGGAGAGATGATGAAACACCACAAACAAAGCTGTCTAACGGAAGCTGTGACCTTTGGTTGATGAATGAAGCCAGCTGATGGTCTCCTCACAGGGAGCTGACTGAAGGAATAAATAACTGACCTCAATCCTCTCTTTCTATTGTTCACCACTGTCTGAACCCCACCCATCTAGAATCCCAAAGGCAAAGGTCTCATTGATAGATTCCATTCAAGTCAAGCTACCAGGGCACAGAGCATCACCGCGAAGGATGAAAAATGCTTCTGAAAAAGGTAAACCCGTGATATTCAGTCCAGGGAAGAAACTGTGAAAAAAACAGACATGCGTAAAACAGAATTTTTTCTTTTGTAAATCTAGTGGAAGTAAGAGCTATGTTTTTCACTGTACACAGTTATATCCACCATACTTTTTGCACCGTAAATTTTAGAAACATAACGCGTATTTTTTAATGAATGTATGCATGAATAAGGGAGCAGTGGCAGCTATTGTTAAATTATTTAAAAGAAGAATATGGAATACTCTTGTTCTACTTTGCTCCAGAGAATTAAATTTATGACTAAAGGATTATACATAGAAGGAAGCTAAACAAAAGAAATACATTTTAAAAAACTAGAAATTGTCTGCTAAATAATGAAATGCCTTATTAGTGCTGAGCTTTCTGCCAATGAACTCATCCAAATAGAGATATGGTCTTTTGGAAAGGCTGGAGTAGAATGGAGACAGGAACTGAATAGGTTCTTGGACTGGCTGAACACTAATATCTCCACCATTTCTAAAATCCTTTCATTATGGGGCCCACAGGAGATATTTGTTTCAGTCTGAGTATCAAGAGAGCTGTGCTTCTCTTGAGCAACTGTTTGTTGTTAGCCCACAGGGACATTCTAAATCTCTGTACAGATCTTTGCTTTGGCAGTCAGAAATTTTACAATCAAATTTGTGGTCCACTTTAGCAAATGTGTAGAATGTTTTATAACTCTTGTATTTGCATATTAACACTACCTCTAGCTTTATCTTATTTTTTATTTATGCATTGCATATCTAATCTATTTTTTCTTACAGGTTATTTTCTAACTTATTTATATACCTTTAGGGGGGAAAAGGCAGGATATAAACAAAATTTTCTATAATTCTGTTGTTTGAAAGTTCTAAATAAATCCAAAGAGAAAAATTAGGTAAGTGACGATGTATTTAAATTCTCTTAAAAACCACATATAACAGGGATGTTTTTGCGTTGTGAATTTTACCGCATCCCTTCACCCTTTGGCAGGTAGATCTGTAAATTGCAGGGGAGCAGGGAGCTTCTGATAGATGTGCATCCTATAAAAGCAAACTCCTAAAAAAGAATTTTAGCTAACTTCTCCCTTTCGGTTTGAAATTGTTAAAAATATCTCTGATATTTGAGATCGTCTCATCAGAAATTTGAATACAGGAAAAATACCAGTGAATTCCTAGGAGTAGTTAACTCACGTGGAGGATCGTTCTGAAGTACAGGACCAGGTTCAAGCTAGGGCCTCTACCATGGTGTGGTAAGGGTTGTACTCATATCATGTGGATGCAGTGGAAACCTTCTCCAGAACCAATAACTCTAGAGCTAGGAACTTTCATTCATGTTAATGACTGGGTTTGAGTGTGAAAAATAAATACATACATAAGCAAAATAATTTGGAGATGATCTACAAAATGGTATGCGTTGAGCACTTTTAAGCATAAGATGAATCTTCTCCTGCTTTCTCCTTACCTCCTACCCCTAAACAGAGAGAGACACCAGGGGACCTTCACCACAAGTAGGGAGAAAAAAAAAAACACTGCCACTTTTCAAAGGGAACAGTATTTGGCAGCAACTGCTACTTTCCAATTCTCTCTCTGTTTGATGCTTGTAACTAGACCAGATTCTGCAAAAGATGTTTTGAAAGTAATCATAATTCAAAGAAGTGTGTGTGTGTGTGTATGTGTGTGTGTCTGAGTTCCTGGTTGGACTGATAGAACCTGCTAGGAATATTTATATCGATCAAGTTGAATTTTAGTTTCAAGTAGGAAAATAGTTTTTCATCTATATTGGCATTATTTGATCTCACAAAAGTCCTGTGAAATAAAAACAACAAAACACTTTTCTCTCACCAAAAAGCAGCTTCAGTGGGTTTATGCGACCTAAAGATGTTACACGGATATTAATTCAAGTCAGAGCTGGGATTCAAACCCAGGGGTTTGTCACAACAAAGTTTTCACTCTAAAGATATATTAGTACTTCCAAGTGTGACCTATTTTCCACCAATATAGGATGCTATAAGAGACACATTATATTTAGAATAATGTAAAATAAAAGAGCCACGCTCCCTCTTTTATGGACAAAATATAAATTCTTATAAATAAAGAAACATGTAAAAATAAAAATATTTCCCTGAAAAATCTATGGCTAAAATAAAAAGGTAAAGCTCCTTAGTTGACATCAGTAATTTTTAACAATTATAACTCTAATGAAAGTGACTGTTGGAAATTTTGAAAACATCTATGTTTTAATCACATTTAGGTAGCCAAATTCTTATTTTTAATCCAAGATATTTGTGAAAAAAAACCCCTGGGAATTCCATTTTAGAAAATGCAAATAGTTTATCACACTCCTACGTTATTTCATTAATTCACAGAGCGACTGTCCTTGAAAATAAGTTAGCATATTAATTTTCAGTTGAAACATTTGCCAGTACACACTCTTTACACAGAGCAACAAAGATTTGAATGTACTCAGCATCACAATATTTGAATGTATCTTCAAAACAAAAGAATATGGATAAAACTTTGTAAATCACACATTATAAATATGAAAACTTTAAAATCACAGTCCGTAAAACATAGAACTTTGAGAACATTAAAGTGATTTAGCCAAAAGTATTATACAACTGGCACCAAATACTTGGACAACTGTAGACAATATTTCTTTACTATTTGGCTGTCCACGATGCTCCCGTAAACTCTTTCTAGAACAGGAAAATCTCACAAAAACCACTTTAGGACAGAATGAAAATAATTTCCAAATTCTTATTAGAAATGCTTAGTCACACTTTTTAAACACTCTCTCCATACATGAAGTTGATAAAAGTAGGAATGTTGTAGTTGATAAAGAAGTGAGGGAGCCAGAGCACCAACCATTTGTCAATTTAGACAATCACCAAGAAACATAATTTGGAAGCCAGTCATCTAATACAATGTTGGTGGTAAAAAAAAATGTGTGTAGTTCAACTGAATTGTGACACCTGGTTATAACTATATTGAATTGGTAATGTATTAAACCTGGGTTTACTACAACCTAATGTCAATGAACCTCCAGCATACTTTCCACTTTCCTCAAAAACAAATTGTTGTATGTGATACCAGCTCATCACAAGGTTGATATAAGGGAAGCCATATAGTAGAAAAGAAACCGTATTGTAACTTTGCATGACCTCTGACTAAATAACTCAGCTGGATATGCACCCTCCAGGAGATCTACTTGCTCTGTACACTCTATGACCGTTGCTTGTGTATGTACCTCCCAGCTGCAATAAGACAATAACTTTGTTCTTTTGAATTCCTTAGGAATGTCATGACCCCCTTACAGAGAGTCTATGCTGATAGCCATTATAAATGACAACTGAGAGATCTGGTGTGGTGACTCCCAGTCTGTAACATCAGAGGGTCAACATTCCTAATCCCCTCCCCTATAACCCACTGGCCTATATAACTTCTTCAAGATTCTGTGCCCCCCTTACTTAGACAGTTCTTTAGGACACTTGTTGACCATCTTCCAATTTGCTAGCTTATTGCTTAATAAAATGCCCTTTCTTTCCCACCTTCTTGCCTCTTGATGACTGACTTTTGTCTTGCAGTGAGCAGATCATGCCCCTTTGTGAAGTAACTTTTGGAATTGCTGAAAGAATAAGGCAAAAAATTAAACACATACACGTATACAAACATGCATACAAAGGCACAGACAATTCACTTGGATATACTACTGGGGAAGAACTCATTGAAATGTCTTCCATTGTTAAAAGTAATATTGCAAACACTACTACTTTCAGATTCATTGTTGCTGAATGTGGATATTTTCACCACTACAGGATAGGTCAGCTTGGGAAGCAATGGAGAGGGAAGGTAGGGGGCTGACTGATTAGGCTGAGCACACACTCTATTTCTGAACTACTCTTAGTCAAGAAGCTTCAGTGAGATAACTTTTATCTCTTAGCGTGGAACATGAGCCACACAATTCTTTGTGGAGATCATCTCAAATTGCATGTGACTAAATTTTAAGATTTGTACCCATTAGAGTCTTTCAAAATGAGGTAATCAAAATAATCTCTTTAAAAAGTTTTAAAAAGATAACTCAAGGGACCCACTGGGTAGCATGGTGGTTGAGTTTGCCTGCTTCACTTTGGCAGCCCAAGGTTCATCGATTTGGATCCTGGGCAAGGACTTACGTACTGCTCATCAAGCCATGCTGTGGATGTGTCCCACATACAAAATAGAGGAAGATTGGCACAGATGTTAGCACAGGGCCAATCTTCCTCATCAAAAAAATAAACAAGAAAATAAATAAATAAAAAGATGACTCAAAACAAACAACTTTCCAAAGCTATGCAACAGAAATTTGCCAAAAGATCCTCTAATAATATTAGAAGTATTCTATTTTTTAAGTTTATTTTTCTTTTTACTTTAAATATTAATGACATTCAAACAAAATTGCATTTTAATGTTTTGATTAGGTTTCATGTTAATAATTTATCATTAAATAAAATGTTCTTTATCTAAAAGTTTCTCTCTTTTGGGTATCAGTTCTCGGACAACTCACTCACTGATGAAATCTCATCCAATGATTCTCACTTTGCATCAGTGATCTTCAGCATTGCTGTTCTTGAGGTAATTCATTTGAAATATCCAGGAATTAAAGAAAGAACGAACTGAGTTCAGCTACATCATTTTCCACTGATGGAAAGAGTACTTTCATAAAAGATTTTGATCATAGGGCTTAAAGCAAAAATCGATGGCTGTCTTATCTTCATATAAGTTTAAAAATTCTCAACATACAACTTCCCTTCCTGAGAAATCCTGTTTAAATAACATTTACCTAAGTACATTTCATTTCCCAAGCACAAATTGATTACTATTACATTATCTTTTCATTTCAGCTAAATGTTTAAAAGTTAGAAGAAGGACCATACTATCAATCAAGGCATCTTTTAGGTAGCTGTTACAGCCTGTGGTTCCTGTTCCCAGTTTCTCGAGTGCAGCAGTGCATTTAATTGGAATTTAGATATGCTAACATTCTGACTCCCATCAGAGTGCTTTGAATTCCTGACAGATGGTCTGTTGTATTAAAGTAGTCATCAATACAGGAAGTGCTAGTAGAAGAAAAAGATACTGAAAGTGAAGAATTGCAAATTACTAAGTGACCTATTCACATTAGAGATTTCCATGCCTTTCAAATGTTTAAAACCACTGACCTTGCAAGAGGTACTATGCACCAATGAGAAAACGATTTAGAAGGATTATGTTAGGAATTACTAGAATTTCTCATTGAAGTAAAAGTCAAATATATATGTCCATTAAAGCCAAAGAGAGGAAGACGGTAAAGCTTTTTAAATAATGCCCAATATAAATATTACAGATTAATTTATCTAATTGCTTGAGGGCAAAATCCTAATTTTTCAATTTATTCAGAGTAAAATAGTTAAAGTTCTACTAAGATCTTGTAGTCAAAATAGAAACACATTTCTTTTAGTCCTGTGGCACACACACAAACACACACTGTTACTTCTATATTCAGACTTGTATAAGATAGGATGGTCTGATATGTTTGGTAACTGCATGAAAAACAAGGATGGATGTAGCATGACACAGCAAGAATGAGGCAGATAATGGAATACTGTGAAGGCTAACTCCATAAAGGTGGCCTGGAAAATAGGAACAGTGTAAATTGCAATTTAGGCAATCATTAGCACTAGTCTAGAACCAGCAACACCCAGAATGTGGTTATAATCATATGAATATTTTATAACAAGGAGTTCACACAGAATTCCTGATCTGTTCCTAATTTTCTAAATTCTTAAGCAGGTTTCAATTAGGAGACATGTTCATGGACAGTAGTATTCCCACTTAACCACATGGGATAAAGTTCCAGCTCCAAACCACCCTCCACCATATTTCTTAAGTTTCTTTACACTATTCCGCTTTTAAAGGAAGAGTGGAATACTTGAGTAGGAACAGAGGAGGTTGCTTGTATATTAAATGTATATGACAATATGATTGAGTAAAGAGGAACTTCAACCCAAGATAACATAAGCATACACAAGTTCTTTCTGAATTTATGTTCAAGGTCTAATTGGGATCAAAAGACTCTCAGAGAGAATGATAAGCATGTGTGTTTATCATATCAACAGATTAAAGATCATAAATTATAATTCTCTTAAAATACAGAAAAAATATTTAATTTAAAATATTCCAGATTAATTGAAGACAATAAAACATTATACAACTAGCTAGTAAAAGAGATCTTAATTTCGTAAAGTCAATACAGAAAACATCATGATTCATAACAGACTTAGTATCTTTAAAGTTAAGTAATAGAAAAACTGCTATCACGACTGCTGTCTAATGTTATGCTGAAAGGTCAAGCCAAAGTAAAATAACCCTTACTATGCTACTGGTATACTATTAACACTTTAAAAATCTGACAAAAAATTATAGAAGAAAAAAATACATATTCACAATCATAACAACAGCTATAAAGTTTCCAGGAATAATTTTATAAGACTTATACTAGAACATAATAGAGAAAAGCATGAATATATTTCTAAAGGACACAATAAGAGATATAAGAAGTTCATGAAAGGATGCGCTAGATATTGTACAGAAAATGATCCTCTGTATTTGTTACGATTGTGTTACCACACAAAGGGCACAATCTGCTTACCGTGAGACAAAAGCCAATCATCAAGAGGCAAGATGGTGGCAGAGAAAGCTCATTTTATTACAGCTTGCTAGCAAGAGGGAAGATGGCCGACTAATGTCCAAAAGAACCATCTTCAGGGGGGTACAGAATCTTGGAGCAGTTATACAAGCCAGTGCGTTATAGGGGAAGGGTTAGGAACGTTGACACTCCGGTGTTACAGACTGAGAGTTGCCACACCAGATCTTTCGGTTTCACTGATGATGGCTATCAGCATAAACTCTCTGTTTGGGGGGTCATCACATTCCTAAGGAACTCAAAAGAATGAAGTTATCGTCTTATTGCAGTTGGGAGGTATATGCACTAGCAGGGGTCATAAAATCTACAGAACAGGTGGATCTCCTGGAGGGTGCAAATCCAGCTGGGTTAGTTAGTCAGAGGTCATTCAAAGTTACAGCATGGTCTCTGTTCGACAATATGATTTCCCTTATGTCAACTTTATGTTGAGCCAATTTCAATTGGACTTGATGGAATATGATATACATGCGTTTACAGTAACATAACAAAATCAGGGTTTATTTTACTCATTCAAAGCTTTTGGACAGAGCCTATACAGATTGATGAAGCTGCTCCATGAAGATACCAAGTCCCAATTTCCTTCTATCTTTCTCTTGAATTAATTTTAACATAAGCATATTTCAAAGATAAACAGAATCCTCTTGAAGGAAGGTTGTGGGGCTATAAATGTAAGTTGGAAATCTCAATAAATCCAAATTTTTGTGTAATCAATTGAAGAACAGAGTTGCCATCAACCGAGAAGGATAGAATGCTGGGTAGTGGTTGGGTAGGTCAGGAGTTTATTTTGACACATCTATCAGTCAAAACTCAAGTCAGGAGATACACATACAAGTCTGGAAATGTCTATACCAGAGATGAAATTTGGAGGTCATGATTATACAGATGTCATTTAAAGTCATGGTGCAGAAATTCACTTCCAAGGAAATAAATGCAGATGGAAGGCAGGATCAAGCTCTGAGCCCTGGACTGTCCAACAACAGAAGGTCATACAGAATAGGAGAAACCAATACAAGTGTTTTAAAATGAGTACACTTGAATTAAGAGGAAAACTAAGAGAATACAGTGACCTGGAAAAGAATGAATTGAAGGCCTATGTCAAATGTTCCTGTGACATCCTGCAAAAATTGAAGATTAAGAATTGACCACTGGTTTTAGTAACATTGATTTATTGGTATTTTGACAAGTTGTACGGTTTTTGTAATGTGATGAAGTTAGATTGATGTTGAGTTAGGCAGGAATGAGGAAAGAATTAGTGCTTGTGAGATTACATAATTATTTTATTTTTGGAAGTGTGTTTTGTTGAAGGGGAATCAAGTAATCATAGCAGCATCTGGGCAGATTTTATATGTATATATATATATATATATATATATATGTATGCATATATATATTCTTTAGTGAAAACAAAAGTCGTGATGTTTCAGAGGAAAAGCGTGTTGTTTGATTGTTTCCTTTTTGTAGATGGAAGGGGTTAGAATCTAGGGTCCATACGGAGGGCTTTGATTTTGATCAGAGCATAAATAATTTGTAGGTTAACAGCTACCAACAACGTGCGAGTAGATGTAGTGGTATGAATCTTTGAATGGTTCCATTATGATTGTTGATGTTTATTCCAATTTCAACTTCCCCCCTGCCTTCCTAGCAAGGAAAAAACAATGAAGCAATGATAAAGAAGCAGTAGCACCTTTATCAAGAAAGCACAATTATCCTAGATATTTTCAGTGGAATTTCATTTGCTAATCACTGACTACCACTTATCTGACACTGACAAATGTTTTGCTTTTTCGTTTTAGCTGAGTACATGATTGCACTGAACAAAATTATGGGTTTTTGAAAAGGAATAAGAGAAGAATGGGATTTGTATAGGTAAGTGTCAGTGTCTTTTATCTTCCATGCATACCTCAATATAATCTTTCATAGAACTTGACAAGCTGGAATTAAACTCATGTAGACAAGAAAATTGCCAGAAAAACAAGAAAAGTTGGATAAAAAGATGACTACAAAAAGGAATTTTGATGTTTGGATAGTAAAGCATTAGCAAGCAATAGCAATTAAATGAGAAATGGTTCAGAAATAGACACTTTTATTAATGTGACAGATACAGTTCAGAAAGAAATTTAACTTATATTGTGACCAAGATAGCTGTAACATTCTCCTCAGCTTGACTAAACTTTAGACAAGTTTATTCTTGACTCTAGGCCCCTGATCTCTCTTTTCTCAGAAAACTTACATTAGAAAACTTACAAATGTAAAGTCTTTCTCTGCTTCTTTGAGACACAAATCTTCTCCCAGGCTTTTGTAAATTTTACAACCCAGGAATGCCTTCCTCAAGGACTTGCAAGCTCTCCCTCTGAAATGTAGTCATCAGGAAAGATAGAGTCCATATCTCCCAGTCTGTGTGGGAGGATAGGAGCCTAATTTCAATAAGCAGCAATTAGCAAACACATTGGCCTAATTATATTGACCAATCTCTCCCCTAATATCCTTCGGTTCTATTCCACTAGCTCACCCCGGTGCTTAAAAGCTCTGCTCCCTCTTGTTTCAGTGGAGATGAGTTCAGTTTCTCCCCCTATTGCAATAGGCTTGCCCACTATTCCAGTTGACTTGAATAAAGTCTCCCTTGCCTATTTAACTCGTACACTGCAATTTTTCTTTGAAAATGAAATTGGATGTGATAGAAGTGGTATCACCAAGCTGTGGGAAATGATTCTCTATTCATAAAATTGTATGAGAAGACTGGCTATCCAGTTGGGGAAAATAATTCTATTTCAAACTGTTTGCAAAAATGAAATCAAAGTAAGTTAAAAACATAAAAGTTTAAAAAATATAGTTATAAAAATATAGGGCAATGTATACATTATTTTAATCTTGAAAATACTTTTTGTATGATTAATTTTTTCTGGGGTCTAGAATAAGTGCTAGGAACTGAGAAACAAGATAGACATTATTCCTGCTCTCAATAAAACATAAAAGAGATTGATCAACTGACTAAAGAAAACTAACAAATCAACTAATACTTGTATACTTTAAACAATATTTTACAAACAGAATAAATACAACTAAAAACCTAGAAGAAAATACAGCCAACAAATATGTAAAAGTTCTATACAGAATGCATTAAATAAATCTACAAAACAAAAAGTAAAAGAAAAGCATTCCCAAAGGAAGTTGAGCAAAATATGAATGGCTGGCTTGTGGAAATGCATCTTGGTTCCAAGATATATTAAAAAGAAGTCCATGCCTTTTAACTGAAAAATGCAAACTAACAAACAAAAAGCAAAGAAAAATTTTACCCTTCAAATATCAAAATTAGCATTACATGGAAAAGTTTGGAAAAATTTTTAAAATTATCATAATATCTAATGTGAACCAAAAATATCACAGCAACATTGTGAGTGAAATCTTGCCTCATTCATGTGAAAACCCCATAATATAGCAACGTCACTTCTCAGTATATGACTCAAATGAGTGAATCAAACTAACCATCTTTGCACAAGAAAACATTGCAGTATTGTTTTTGGTAGAGAAAAAAAAAAGAGTAATTTCGGCACTGAAAGAGTAAATGGTGTAATGGAATACTACATAGCAATGAAAAATATACCAGAATATATGGGCTAGAAAGAAAGGATTTACTTTAATATTGCAAAACAACAAATAGGACAAATTTAATTGCTGGCACATGTTTAGAGTAGAACTCCACATATGTACATACATATGCACAAAACACCAATATATTTTTTCATGGAGCCTATAAAAATTGAGAAATAGGCAGAGAGATAGAAATAGATCGAAATCAAATTCATGAATCTGATTACTTGAGTTTGGGAACCTGTTTAGTGCAGACTTCATCTTGTCTTCAACGTTTAAATTTGTACAAAGGGAATGTAGTTCGACATTATTAGGGAAGTAAAATAACTGAATAAAACATAAAATAACTTTTAGATGTGCCAGAAATAATAATGAAGTGTCGAAATATGATATCATGATAAAATTACTGGCTTCAAAGTAGAGTACTAGAAAATGTTTGAAGGTTCTCAAGAGAAATGCATATTTTTAAATCAATTCATATTCACATAAAGTATTAATTAAAGAATTGTTCTAAAAACCATTGATTACAGGAATATTTATCTTAATGCTTCATAGTATTTTGGTGCGTGGCTTCTTGAACTCTTTGGCTTTGAAATTCCTGATAATTCCTGACTTCACTCTGCCATGCTCTCAGTGTGATCTAGAAAAAGATACTTACTATCTTCATGAGAAGACTGGGGTGATAAATCACTTCCACTTAATAGGGCTGTGATGCAGGTTAAATGCTTTCAACTACGTCAAAAACTCAGAAAGATGCCTGAGACACAGAAGTAATTCAGTAAATGTTACCTGTTATTATCATTCCCTGAATAAAAGTAACACAGAAGAAGAAACTGGCTATGCTCTGAAGGTACACTCAAAAGCAAGTTTATTTTGATGAGATCATAAGAATTGTTTTTAGGTTTTATCTGAGAGAAAAACTGACGTGGTTTAAAAAAAGTTATATTTACTTTTTCCTTTGCGTATAATCTCTAAACATCAAAAATATTCTCTCTGCCTCCTACGATTCACCCTCCTACATCCTCATGCTGAGCACCACACAGAATATGCTTCAGTGACTGATGCTCATCAACAATGGGGGCTGTTATTTCATTAGTTTGTTTTCTGGAATATTCTTTACTTTCCAAATCCTCTAACTACACGAAAAACAAACACACAAAAAAGAAGTGGTTCAAACATTCTACTGAATGATTAATCCACAACTAAATTATTATTGTTTCCCAGTCAGCTAAACCTGAGAATAGTGAAATTATTTCTTACAACAATTAAAAAACAAAACAAAACATTATTCTCTTAATGCATCCCTAGTCAATTCACTTGAAAAAGCCATAATATTATTCCAATGAGTCATGAAAACTTGGCTTTAAAAAATAAATTTGATCACGATAGTTTGATATTTTCCATTACCCAAGGTTTGGAATTCTAACTTAAATAAATTTCTATTTATCCCTAAGACTGACAATAATATAAATCAAATATTCTTCCAGGCAATATATGATCTAAACTTAGAGGTGATTTCTAAACTATACCTCAAAATGATAGTAATTACAAATATTTTAATTAAAATTAGTATGTAGAAAATTTAATGAAGAAAATGATTGTTGAATATTAGCTTTGCTTTTTAAATTGTTTCTCTGTCACTGTGCAAAATGGTAAAATAAGATGGTAATGTGTAATTCAGCAGGTTGTAAAAGATCTACTAATTGAAAAAGTACAGAGATATATTTTTCCCCAAATACGAATTGGGTACTCCCTTTGCAGTTAAATGCTGAAAAGTGTCTGAATAGCATTTGTTATTTTCTTTCAAAATATGCTCATTTTACATATAATTTAGTCACACTGTTTAAACTTTGCATAGCAAATTGCACTATGTACATAATTCCCCTTTTCATTGTTTATAAAATGTTTAAAATCCATCCAATTTACTTCAGTTCTCTGCTAAAACTACAGCTCATTGTCTCAAATTCTTTCCTTCTTTGAGTTTTATATTAGAAGCGCCTCTGTAGCAATTTAGCACTTATAAAACAGAAAGGCTTATAGGGAACTGACAACCCATTGCTGGAAATTATGTTCCATCTGTCACTTCAACAAATTTCAAGTGTTTCTCTTTTTCAATATTTTAATGCTATACAATTTAATTTAGGATGATTTCTTTAGATGACTCTCAAGGTCTCAGGAACTACGGAATCTGCTCTACAAGTAACAAGTAAAAGAAATAGGACCATTTTCCTTTTTCTTTCAAATACTTTCATTAACTAGAGATTCCTTTCACAGTTTTGAAAAATAGATTTTTAACCATTTAAATAGGAAAAAACCCAAGAGATGGGCAATTAAATTTATGGGAAGGATTTAAAAGCTGAAGAAGGTATGACTTCAAAGACTGATCTTTTTAGGGAGCATGGGGTGGAGAAGAGTAGTCCAAATTATTCTGTTTTTTACAATAAATTACAAGAAAAATCATCTGTGAAAATTTTCTTACAAATTTTAAAACAGTAAAGAAATCTTGACTTTTATATTATAGGTATATAATTACATTACACATTCCGTAGTTTAAAGGAAGATGTTAACTGAGAAAGGTGTAGAGACTTTTCCCCCAGCTTATACAGTTTAATCACAGCTGGGATCTGAGTGAATAAAATATAGTTCATTTCCCTTCTTTCTTTTTTCTTCTTACACTGAGACTTGCAAAATATTATTTCTTCAGCTAAGAATATCAAAAATTTATGTCACAAAATAATTAAGAAATAATTTATTGAGATGTACCCATCCACATATGTTATGTCCCCTCTTTGCCTTGCTTAATAGATGAGATGCTCATTGTGAAGAAAGGCAAAGATCTCTCTCTTGTGTGATGGAGGTAACCTCATCCATGTGGTGACTACTTCCCAAGCAATTATGAATTCAGCATATAAAATGGACATGGGCATAAATAGAATATTTGTTTGGAAAGATGTGATATTTCCAACATGAATGCACTTTACAACAGTTTATTTTACAAATGAGAAAGTCCAATATTAAGGGGTAGAATTTAAAAGAAGATGTCAGTCATCTTGATTGTAAATCTGAGGATTTTCTCCTAAAGTGAACTGCTGATATATTTTCTGAAGTTTATAATTTTATTACATCAGATAAAGGCCAAAAAAGACAAGTTACAATGCAAACACTCTCCATAAGGAAACAAAGGAAGCCATTATGAGCACTACAAATATAGCTCTAATTAATATATATGTTTGGTCACAGAGGTAGAACTTGAAATGAGAGAAAATATGGAACAATAAGGCTTTAATAGAATGTAGAGATTTTGAAGAATAATTATTGAAAGGTGAGCAGAAGTAACAAAGATATATTAAAGAAATTAGGGTCCTGAGATTGTAGGTCAAATTTGAGATTTTCTAGTGTGAAAAAAAAATTTAATCTACTACCTAATTTATTTCATCTAGGTCCTAAATTTTTTTTATTTTAATTGTAGAAAGCATGCAATTAATTCTGCAAGTGGAGTAGACGATTTAGGGACTAACTTAACTCAAACAGTACAGTTTATTTATTCAAAGTAAGAGCTAGAGACTCATCTGGGATTCATATCCTGGCGCCTTGTCTTACTATACTATCTTGGGTAAGTTGGAAATACTCTCCGCACTTCTATTTCCTAATCTATTGAATGAGTATGATCTTAAGGTTGTTGTAATTCCACAAGCTCATCCATGTAAGACACTTAGAGTAGTGTTGGGCTTATCTTGAACACTCTATAAATGTTAGCTGTTTTCATAGACGTTCTATGCATACCTAGGAAGCTCCAAAAAGCAGTTGGAGTCATGTTCTGTTACTTCACTGAAATAACATCCTTGAAATTGGCAATATTTTCAGATCTATCTTTCTTCTATTCCTTCTCACTAACTTCAGTTTAGTACCATTACATCATGTCTAGAATATCATTAGGTTTAACCATATGAGAGTGCCAATATTTAAACATTTCTTATCCTCAGAAAGAACAGTTTAAAATGATTCAATATCTGAGTGACCCTTTACTTCTTCACTCTACCTTCGACTCCCTGCTTCCCTGTTCAATCTACCTATGGTGCTGCTGCCAAATTAATATTCTTAAAGCATAATTTTCGTGGTGTCATTTTTTTTTTTTTTTTTGAGGAAGATTAGCCCTGAGCTAACTACCACCAATCCTCCTCTTTTTGCTGAGGAAGCCTGGCCCTGAGCTAACATCCATGACCATTTTCCTCTACTTTATACGTGGGATGCCTACCACAGCATGGCTTTTGCCAATCAGTGCCATGTCCGCACCCAGGATCTGACCTGGTGGAGCCTGGGCCACCGAGAAGCAGAACGTATGAACTTAACTGCTGGCCACCGGGCTGGCCCCTCATGCTGTCATTATTCTTCCAGAGGGCTCCCAGAGATGCTCAGGTGTCTACTGATATTTTAAAAATTCTTTGAATGTGGAACAAGATTCTCTATAATTTATCCTAAATTTAAATTTTCAAACATATCCCAAACTATTCTTGTTATTGTAATTCATGCTCCTTTTGCTCTGGGCAGCCCACTGTTCTTGATACATCTGGATCCTCCTTCGCTTTTTCCTCTGACTGCTGGCTTCTTAGGAAACTTTACTGATTTCAGGGACCCAATTCAAAGGAGAACGTTTTTGTTTTCTCAGTGAATTTGAATTGACGTTGTCTCCTCCCATGCAATCATTTCTGTGTTTTCCTTCCTCCCACTGACTTAACAGCAGATTTACTATTGCAAGTTGTGAGGAAAGAGACCAGGGACCGGGCCAGCCCGGTGGTGCAGCGGTTAAGTCCACAGGTTCTGCTTCTTGGTGGCCTGGACTTCGCTGGTTCAGATCCCTGGTGCCAACATGGCACCACTTGGCACACCATGCTGTGGTAGGCGTCCCACATATAAAGTAAAAGAAGATGGACATGGATGTTAGCTCAGGGCCAGTCTTCCTCAGCAAAAAGAGGAGGATTGGCAGCAGTTAGCTCAGGGCTAATCGTCCTCAAAAAAAAGAAAAAAAAAAAAGAGAGAGATCCGAGAGACAAATATGCAAATAGCATCTTTGCCAAACATTTAGGAATGAACACTCTCAAAAACTTTTTCACTAAGATTTCTCAAAATCTTGTCACCTAGGATACACTTGAGTCCATTTAGCCTCTCAATGATTCCCAACCACTGTATCAGCTTAATAAATAACACAGATATTAATATAAATTCTGTACATCAACTGTTTAAATAAAACATATATTTTTCCTGTGACAAAAGGATTCTTAGATTTTACTTGGTGAACTGATATATACAGAAGGAAATGAAAGCTATTACTAACCATGACAGTTCCCACATGCATGATAACTGTCTGAGGCAGCCAGATCTTACAGCTTCTTACATTAGGTTCCTTCTATTCTACAACACTAATTCTATTACCACCACTCTTTCTAGCCTTGCTAATGCTCTGTTCTCTGAATATGCTAATGTTTTTAACTTCAGAAATTTTGCTTTTCACAGTCTTCTATTTCAAACCTCTTTCTATGACATAAAAATCTTGCCCACTTTTAAGGTCGATAAATGATAATTTCTTTTGAAATCTTTGATAAGCAATGGAACATAGTGTAAGATGAGGGGCACATTTCTTCCCCCTATTTTCCTGGAACAGTCCTTGTTCCCATCTATCACCCAAGAGTGTTTATTAGTAGCGTTCCCTTTCACACTCAAAAATTTCCTGTTTAGGATGGCATATAACGACAATGAATAAAGTAATACTGAAGTTTCAGTAACATTTGCTATTCAGGGGAATTTGCATAAATTTTAAATTCCCATAATCTCATTATTCTTGAATATAGTTAAATGATGTGATTTTTTAAATTATTAATTAACGATTAACTTTTCACTTATATAGAAGTGAATCTGTCTTTGAAACTATTCTCTCTTGTTTTGTAATTCCAGGTCACAAATCTCATACTGCACCTCATTGCAAACTATTAAAAATATTTTAAAAATTCTTAATTTATAGAATGTAATATCTTCCATGCCTTTCAGAATTTATCACTTCAGAGTACAACAAGAGGTATGTGACTAATTGAAAATATTATTAAATATAATAGTAAGTTAAGACATGTTTTAAAGACTGTTTTTGTTTTTACTATGTATAATTACTAACTAATAATAAAATGGAGATTGTAGGGGATGCAAAAATGTTAGAAAGCCAACTCCAATTGTGCTTTCTATTTAAAAAAAAAAATTATCTAGTAAGGAAAACACACTCTAGTTGACCAAAGCTCAAAACCTTTGGGTGATAATCATTATATATGGCATAAAACGGAAGCCAAATAGCCTTTCTAATTCTGCCGAAGCATTTGCTTTATGAAATGAATCCTAGGTACTTTTGCCTTCCCAACATCCATTCTTCAACTTTCTAGAAATAGCATCACAAAATTACTTTGGAAAATAAGACTTCTCAAATAGATGCAATCTTGCTAGTGCAACAATTAAATGCCTTTCTGCTTCTGTTTGACTCTAGATAGGTTAGTAATGCAGTTTCTCACTGAAATTTAAGTTTTGAGCAATAACACAAAGAAAGGAAATGGATGACTGTGTAAGCTCTAAAGAATTTCTCCACTAGTACTTGTTAATTAGACCCTGAAGATGCCCTGGTTCTTGCCATTTCTGATATAATGATCCTCAAATTATTCTTAAAGTTTTTGATATATTATATATTCTTTCAATAAATTGATCACTTTCTTGTGTCAATAGAGTACATTTCCTCTTGCTTGTCACTGAAGAATCCAAATGAATATGCTATATAGAGATATTTATCATCTGGCAAAACAGACTGATAGGTGATTTCACACATTGCCTTTATATTCTAATGGTCAATTAGACAATTTAGGAAGTAATCCAGAGAGGCTGTTTTATGTGGTAGTTAAGAGCATGGGCTCAAGCCAGACTGTCTGATTTTGAATCGTGATTAACCACTTACCAACTGTATGATTTGAGCCTCACAGTCAGTGGCTCAATTTCCTCAAATTTATGATGAAGATCTTGTGAAGAATAAGTTTCCCAGCAGATTTGAAGCTCTTTAAAGAGGGCTTGAACAATTGTATCTAGCCAGTAACCAGTAATTGTCTTTGTTTTTGAATCCTTGTACAGAGTGGAAGCCTAGGATGTTTCTGTGACCTGTTTGGATAGGGTCATACTGATCTAGCCGTAGAAGGTAAATCTGAGACCTTCAGAGAAGCAAAGGTAATGATCCAGCCCTGGCGCTTCTTCGTTCCTAACCTGCAGCAACAATTCTAACTACCACCAGCTGCAGATTACCAAATGTAAACAAAAATTGTGAGAAAGTCTAGACAATATGACTAAGAATCATAACTCTTATGATTATGATGATCTCTTATGAGATGTTTTATGGGTATGATTATCTCTTATGATTAGGATTATAACTCCCCATAGAGTTCTTTAGGAAGAGTTTGACAATTATGGAAGTAGCAGAAAGCATTTCTTTTGAAACACATATATATGTTTTATTCTTATAATTTCCAACAGTACATCTGAAGCAAAAACCCCCATATTTAAATTTCTCCTTAAGAGTGTTGTAATTCTGTTTCATTTGAGACCAAGACGCAAAATACATTTGTATGTTTCCTAATCATGCTTTTCATAGGAAATAAAAAGCTTCCGCTTAATGAAAAAATTCCAAAGTAATACTATTACAAAATTGTGATATTGAGTAATATCTTATATTCTGCCAAATTAGAATTATTCGTTGTTCATGTGTTTGCATGCAGAGTAGGTGAACTCTAACTACTTTAAATACACCCGAAAGAAGCATGTGTTAAAATTCATTGCAAGGATAATGTAAGTGACAGATTCTAATCAAAATTTCTGTATTGTTAGTGTGATAAATTAAAAAGTCTTCAACACCATTTGTTGTGTTCTTTTTATCTCAACATAATTTTATTTTTAAGCTTGAGAAATTAACGTTGTTGTTTAATGGAAATTAAATTACATTCAAGATTCAAATCTATGGAGTTTAATTTAGCTATAGCAGTAGCAGTGTTTGTTCAAGAGTGCTTGGAGAGATTTCTGTTTCTCGCCATGAAGAACTATCTTGCATTTGACCAAACTTCCTTCCTTCTGAAAACAACAAGATATGCTGCATCAAATGTATATATATTATATATATATATATGCTTATATATTATATATATATGCTTATATATATATATATGTTTGAAATTATTTGAGAAGCATGAAGAAACTAGGTAAGATTTGAGAATGAAAGTACAAAGAGGGAAGCAGTAAAGTCAGAGCCACTTTTCATCTTGAAGCAAAACACAAGTGATGGCTAAGAATCTGAGGACCTGATTACAATGCTTTGCAGTTACCCTCAATAGGGAGACAAAATGTGGAGTTCTTGTTGCACCAACATGAAGAATCCATAGGCTCCACCCTAGGCTTTCTGTTGTGATTTGCAGGGCTAAGGGCTAGAAATAATGGCAACTGGAAATGGATCTGGTCTTATAAATAATGATCTCCAGACTCAAATTAACTTAATCTCTGAATGGACTATTATTTTTCCCCAGCCTAAGTAGCTGTGTGATTCTGACAAGCTAAGGAAAGCTTTCAGCAATCTCAAGAGGTTCAGGTGACAAAAACTGGGATTCATGAAAATTGCACTTTCAGCTGTGACAAAAGAGCTAGTATCAGATAAATTACCCAGCCAAAACTACTATGAAACCTGGATTAACTATAGGAAACAACCCTTTGAGGGTTCCAGAGAAAAAAACAAGCCATTTATGATTTAAGGCTCTAAAAATTCCGTAGAGAAGAGTGGAGCATTGCAATGAACTCCACATCTTGCTCCACATTTTCTATCAAAGTTTTGCCAACGTGTAGCTTAGAGAATAGAGACCAGTGAGAAAGTGATAACTGAGATGTGCCACAATCTTATAGGGGGTTGAAAAATTAGTTGGCGTTCAGAGCTCCTAAAGGAACTAGGACTTGAAGGAGGACTCCAGAAAAGTGTGACTAAAATTTGGAATGCAATTTCATTTTCATTACTTCCTTAACTCCTGTGCTAGAGATGTGTAAAACAAGACTCTAAGGGCATAAGCAAACAGAAGCATCTTGGAGGCTAAATCCTGAGCAAAGATTTTTGCAGTCTTGCCATTCTGAGAAGGCAGAGTTTGGAGTTCACAGATGGATAAATTGCATGATCCCTGGTAATTCCAGAAACTTTCTTTCAGATAAGAACCAAGAAAGGCTAACTTCTGGAAGAAAAGAGTGTCCTAGAGGTAGGAAACAATAATAATCTGTCTTAACAAAGCATTAAAATCCATGCTCAACATCATCATGATGATTTTCCAATATTCGATAATTATACTAGAACTTAGAATTAATACATTTTTATACAGAAAATACAATTTTCAATCAAAGCACACTAGAAATGCTAAGAAGTAAGCCTAAGTGATGGAAAACAAAAGAAATAGATAATCAAAACAAGACACAAAACAAAAAAACAGCAACAACCAGAAACAACCACAGCCATCTAAATATTGGATATATCAGAGAGTCTCTAAAATAACTGAGAAAAATATTCAAAGAAATACAGTGAATGGAGAAGTTCATGAGATAATGAAAATCTATATGAAAGAGTCAAATGGAAAATCTAGAACTGAAAATATAAGTAAAATTAGGAACGGTGGTTACCAACTGAGAGGAGTTGGGAGAAATGGGGAGATGTTGGTCAAAGGGTACAATGTTGTAGTTATGTTGGATGAATGTCTGAAGATCTAATGCTGATGACTAATGTGACTATACTTAATAATACTGTATTGAATACTGGAAATTTGCTAGGAAAGTAGATTTTGGGTGCACTCATCACACACAAAAAATGGTAACTACGTGAGGAGGAAGATATGCCAATTAGCTTGACTATAGTAATCACTTCCCTATGTACATGTACATCAAATTATCATGTTGTCCATCTTAAATATATGCAATTTTTGTATAAAAATTTAAAAACATAATGTAATACATTGATTTAACAGCAGATTTGACACAGAAGAGAGGATTGGTGAAACTAGTCATTAGACTATATTAAAACTGAAGTATAGAGAGAAAAAAAAAGTAAAAATGCAGAAAAAATTAGATGTAATACACAGTGTTAACAAAGGTCTAATGTTCATATAATTGGAATCCCAGTACAGACAGCACTGAGAGTGGCTGTGGCTCAAAAGCATTATCAGAAAAGAATAAAATGTGAAAAAAATCTTAAAACTAATTTCCAAAGTTCAGTGAAACTCTAACAGGAAAAATATGAAGAAAATGATGACAGAACATTGATAAAATCAAGGGTATAGAAAAATAGAGCACAAATAATGCTGACAATTAGCTTAACAGCAGAAATGATGAAAGCCAAGAGAAAAATGAAATATCTTTAAAGGGCTGATAAAACAAAGAAAAAATCTTCACAGCTTGAAGTCTGTAGTCCGGAAAAATATTCTTTCAAAGATAAATGATGGGATTTAACACAAACTAAAAATGGTAGAAATGATTTCCAGGAGAATTTCATTAAAAATGAAAATTAACCATATTTCTTTAGAGAGAAAGAAAATGAGCCCATATCAAAACACTAATTCAGCTAAGTATAAAGAGTTCCGTAAGTTGTAATTGTGGGTAATTCTAAACAAATATTGACTGTTTAAATCAATAATAATTTTTATTCATATTGACAACACATCCACAATTTAACTACACGACAACAGTAGAGCAAAGAATGATACATATTAATTGACTTACGTGTATTGGAAAGACTACATTTTGGAAAAAGAAATAAACTTATAATTCTAAGGAAGATTTTCATAAGTTCTCTATGAGCATTGTGAATCTAGAACAAATAAAAAGAATAAAACAAATGTATAACTAACAAACAAATGAAGAGATTGTTCAATAAAAATATGCTGAACTAATCTATAAGAAGACAAGAAGAAAAAGAAAACAGAACAGGTGGGACAAACAAATAGTGGATGATAGACTTAAAACTAAATAGAACAGCAATTTCAGTAAATGTGAATAGACTAAATACGCCAACTGAAAAAGTTTTAGAATGGAGGCAATAAAACAAATAAAAACAAAACATCGATGCTACTTTTAAGAGACTCTAAATACAGTACCAAAAAGATTAAGCGAAAAGATGCCAGCCTCTGTAATAGTCTCCTCGTCAAGGATTTCAAATTCTTACTTACCAAATACAATTGATAACGGATACCTGAAAGAAGGTTGGCGGCTCCTGCCCTTCATCCCATGATTAGTACCACGAAAATACGACCTGGTGCAGTATTACAAAAGCACCAGTCCTCTAAACGTAGCTGTTTTCCGAGAAAAATCCCTTACAGAAGATATTCATTGTTAAAGATATTGGATGTAAATCCATATTTAAACACTCTTCATCGTGAATTGAAACTTGAGGCCTAATTTCTCATCTGAGCGCATCATATCATCATTGGTTAAGCCTCATAATACAGCTGGTGATAAGTTTAGTTAGGTAGAGGAGTGTTTTGAAAGTTGCCATTTTCTCATTTTAAGCTGTCCGTTGCATTATTAGGATTGCTTTCAATGTGTGGTTCTTTTTGTAGTAATTCTTCAAAACCACTTGCACTTCTTGTGATTCCTATTTTTTAAACCTATTCATACTACAATTAATACAAGAAGGCACAAGGAAGCTGCAATATCTCACAATATCTTGACTTAGAATACAGAAAATTTGTAATATGCTGAGTAAAATAGAAATAATAATAGATTAATCAGAGTATGAAAATTAAAGGTGATTAATAATTACAAAGTTCCTTAAAAAAGATGTTAAAGATCATGAATGGATTAAAAGAATGTTAATGGATTATTTAACATAAGATCAAATAAATAAGAAGGGAAAGAAAATAGAAGTGGAGTATATGAAATACTGAGAACATGGCCTCTTTCTTATTCAGTATGCTCATTTTACTGTTAGATGAACATGCTATCAAAACTCAGGGTCACAACTTACCAGCTCTGTGATTTGAGGAAGGTTCTTACCCTTCATTCTTTTAGTTTCTTCATCTATACGTTTAGAACAGTAATACATCACTTACTCACGAAAAGTATGTAAAAGAACGTTTGTAAATCTCTGAACAGAATGCCTGTCATATAGTAGGTGCTGAAAAAGTTTGCATTCTCTCTCCCCAGCCTCCTCTTGCTAATATTACTGTAATTAGGTAATTATCTCTGAGCTATTGGCATGTGAATGATGTCTTATTCTTTTGTGATTTTCAAGAAAAATACTAGATCTGAAAATCAAATGAGTAATCAAGCGCCAGCCAGCCCTGGTGGTCTAGAAGTTAAGATTCAGCATGCCCACTGCTGTGGCCTGGTCAGTTTCCTGGTCAAGGAACCATACCACCTGTCAGTTGTCATACTGTGGCAACTGCTTGTTGCTGTGATGCTGAAAGCTACATGACCAGTATTTCAAATACCAGCAGGGTCACCCATGGTAGACAGCTTTCAGGGAAGCTTTCAGGCTAAGACAGACTAAGAGTGAGCACCTGGCCACCCACTTCCAAATAAATTGACCTTGAAAACCCTATGAATAGCAACTGAACATTGTCTGATATAGTGCTGGAAGGTGAGGGGATGGCACAAATAGATGGGGCAAGGTTCTACTCTGCTATCCACAGGGTCACTGGGAGGTGAAATCCACTCAACGGCACTAACAATAACAATCAAGCACTAGATGTTTTATGAAGGAATGAAGAAGTGAATATGTTAATTGCAGACTAAAGCGTTCTTGAAGCAGAGATGCAGCGATATGATTTAAAGCATAAAAATTCTATTTGTTACTTTCTTTTAAGCAAGAAGGACATAAAATTTATAGATAACTCTTTTGGAGTAGGGTAATTGTAAGCGACGGAGTGCAAGTTAATTTTTATAATCCTACAAACTTCAAAAGCCAGGAATATAAAGAGAAAATGATGAAGCAGAAAAAAATCTGATTGCTTTCTATGAATTTGTAACTATAAAACAGTCAAATAAATTCCTTTTTTATTCCATCTTACTCCAGTCCCTTTGTCGGTACATTTCTACCACTTTAGCCACAAATATACCAGTTATTATCAATTACGAATTCAATAACCATTAATTAATTTACCATGGATTTATCATCCTCTTTACTCTGCTTTCTTGTTACTAATACATTATTTCCTAATGCACTTACAGCTAAATTGCAAGGTCTCTTGACATAAAGATGCCCTTTAATGGCTTTTCCTTGCTGCTCCCATAGATGTTACTATTGTTTTTATATGGTTAAAAAATTGTTTTAAGAAAATTTCTAAAATATTAATGAATAAACTCTAGATATAATTGTATAAACATTTGAAATTAATTTCATACACAATAAACCAAAAATAGCATTTTTCTTTTAGAACAAATGGTATTAGTAATGTGCTCATTTATTTACTGATACAAAATGAAAATATAGTACTATAAATTTATTTTTGGTATTATTACACTTAACTTTGTGCCCTAGTGCAAACCAAATAATACTAAATATTATATTGCTGTATCAAATATGTTTCGTATATGTATGCATATCAGTTCTACAAAATTCCTTTAAAAATATAGTCATATTCCTGTTACAAAAGCTGAAATAAAAAACTAAATACCTAGTAGACTAATAATTAATGCTATTTATCATTGTATTTCAAATTCTTACAGTGAAAATTAATTTCTGTACAATATTTTGCTATTACTCTTTTCTTCCCCTTTTATCCCTTTGTAACAGAAGTAGACTCCAGTAATAGCTAGACAATGACTTCATAAGCATCAATTCCACAGGCCAAAGCAGTTTGAGCCATGTTTGCTGAAGGAAAAGTGAATTTGGTCTAATCAGAATAATTAAAAGGTAAATTCAAAGCTCGTGGAGCACGACTTGCCTTATATTAAAAACATGAAGAAAGAAGGAAGTCAGTCAATATGGCCACAAACTCGCCATCTAGCTACCCTTGTGTTCTTCACCTGGGTCAGCTCCTCTCATCTTCGTGCTAACACTGCTGGGACTAGAAGTGCGGTCATTCTCTTCATCTGTGATCTGCAACCAGTGCCATGTCTGTCTTGCCTAGGAATGGTGGCAGAGAATGTTTAATCCTGTTTAGGATATTTCAAAGTTTTGGATTTGGTAAGCAGCGCTATATTATTGTGCCCTGCAAACAACTGCTTTTCTTCCCAAGTGTTCCAATACATTCAATTGATTTTTTTTGTATGCGCCTCTGAATTAAAAATCTGATACCTGACAAGTTGTTTCTTTCTGATTCTTTTCTCTCTTGCTATCCATGGCTGTTGTCACAACTTGAACTCTATTTGTAATATTTATTTCTCTAGCTACTTCTGTTGCTTTGAGTATTACCCTGGATGTTGCTTTTATATGCCCCAAATCATCCATATCCCTTACTCTGCATACTTTAAGGTTCTGAAGTTATATATCCTTCTTATGTTGTAAATAAGGAATATTTTAAATGGTATAATATTTAAGGAACAATTACCTTTGAAACTGTTTTACGTGTTTATGGTCTAGGGTATATTAGAATTTTTGTCCTTTAAGAGAATGGCATTTCTGTCATTTTCCCTTTCTTATCACACTTCTGGGTTTTTCTCAGAAATTCAAAAAATTTATTTTATATGTTCAAAGTTGTTAAACATTTTTATTTAGTAATGAGGAGAATAATAATTAGAAGCATTATTTTCTGAATTATTTGTGTGATTAAGGAAAACAATAACGACAATATTGCAGGATATACACAGTGTAATTTATTGAAAATTAATTATTTTAATTAGTAGCTAATTAATGATTTATTCCTTAAACTTTGATTACTTTTCTTGTTAAAAAATATATTATTAGAACTACTTGAAAAGGACAATAAGATGGCATAAATGTATTCCATCCCACTCATTCAGGGAAGGCTACCATTAATCTTTTTTAAAAATATGCTTCAATGCCATTCTATGCCTAAGTGTTTGTGTATGTGTGCTTAGAGCTCTATGTAACAGCAAACTCTTAGACAGTGCTTACTGAATTCTTAGGACAGGCACTGTTCTAAGTGGATTAGATATATTGGTATCCATCATTCTGCCCATTTCATAAGTGGAAACTGTGATACAGAATGTTTAAGAACTTGCTTGAAGTTTGTTAGTGAGAAAAAGACCAGTGTTTAAAATTGGGCATAATGCTCACAAAGTTCTTGCCATTAAATACAATTCTGTCTCTCACTCAGACATGTCATTGTCATTATTTTTTAAAATAACATTACACTCTAGATAATGTTTTATAACTAACCACAATTTAGTCAATCATTTCCCTATTGTTAGACATGTAAATCATTCCAAATTATTTTATCATTGAATATTTAGGTTATTTTCAACTTCTTAGTATTGCTCAAAATTCAGGTAAAAAATAAATTATTTAAGAAGAGAGAAGGGAATCAAAATATTAAAAATTATATCTAATACGGAAACATCCTTAATATTTACAAAAGGAAGCGACATTTTCCCAAGTTAAAAACAATTAAAATATAAGGAAAGAAAGATGAATTTTTGACCAACATGCCATTTCAACAAAGTTGTTGACTTAATCACCAAATTTATGCAAAATTACTATAAATCAAGTAATTTCTCTCTCTGCAAAAAACTGGTTTTGAAATACAGAGTCACTTTCATTTATGTCATGCTGTATCCTACATAATACTTCACATGGGGTATACATTCTGACAAATGTAAAATTCACCAAGGAGATATTATAAACTCCACTTTCAGATCGGAATGAAGGATGCAGTGGAGATATATTTTGCTCCATGGCATATGAATAGTCAATGATGAGATCGGCAATGCAATGATGTCTTCCTGACATCTTACTAAGTCTGCTCTCATATAAAACCAGTCTAATATGTAGTAATACAAATGAGAACTATTTAAGAATAGCTAAAGCAGAGACATTGAGTCCAATCTTTAGAAAAAAAAATAGAGACAACAATTTGTGTGGACATATTAGAGGAGGACCAATTGTATTGTAAGAATGACTTTCATGTATTTGTAATAAAGGTATAACAACAAAAGCAACAATAATATGAGCTAACCTTCATTGAACAAGTAACAAGTATCAGATTTTCTTTTAAAAAATTTGTATATATTAACTCACTTATTCAATAGTACAAATGCCTTGTTTGAATTGAAAATTACTAACAAAGATGTCCAGGAAGTCTCATGGATGGCTGAATTAAGACAACTGTGGGTTAAAAATGTGTGCTCTCACATATAACAATTGAATATTGACTAAACAATGTGATAGTCTTCCATATAGGTGCTCTCAATAATAAGAAGTTTAATAATCAAGGGAATTACCTTAGGGAGACAAGGAAAATAACATATGGTGGCACAGAAGGGCTGCATCATGTATCATGGCCAAGGAGGCCGATGAGGGCACTTATTTGTACATTTTGATGTCAGAGATATGTGTCAATAATTTGGATATTGTGCAAGTAAGAATTCTTACTATTAACTAAATGGACGTGCAATGAATTATACTCTTGCCGCACCACAACACTCAGTGATCCTTTTCAAACCTAAGACATATCTTGTCCCTCCAATGGCTTCGCATTTCACTAAAAGTAAAATCCTAATTCCTTAAAATGGCCTACAAGGTGCCATAAAAACTGACATCTCCTTTTACTACTCTTTCTCTTGCTTGCTATGCTGGTCATTGTGGTCCTGCTAGTCTTCAAATGTGAAAAACATTCTTATCCTGGGATCTTTTCGTTAGCTGTCTCTCTGTTGGGAAGCCTATAATTCCAGATATCTGCTTATCCACTTGACAAACTTCCAGATTTCCTCCCCTTCTTCAATCTTTGCTCAGATGCCAATTTTTCCACAGGGCTTAGTCTAGCTATCTTATAGAGCCCTCACAAGTCCATAGCCTAGAACTACTGAAATTCTTTTCCTTCTTTCTTTCTCTCTCCCTAGATAGGCAGATGATAGATAGATGTAGTAGACATAACTATAGATATAGACATAGATATAAATATCTCCACATTGTCTTCTTGTGAGAAGCAAGGTGCATATAATTACCTCAGTTGAGATGAAAACTGGAATGATTGCTAATAGACCAGGATTTCCCAGAGGTATGATCAATAAAAGCCAACCAAGCTGCTAGTTAGCTTATGTAATTTTAAAAACTTGACAGCTAGGAAGCAGAAATCTGATATTAGCCATCATAATGGAAATTCAGTCCATCACATACTTCCCACATCAGAACCCATTCACAGACCCAGAGCCCAGTATTTGAAGGATAAATATTACCTTGAGGAAGGACCCTATGACTCCACTTACAGCTATGCATTAATTATTTCTCTGATCCTTTTCAAAGAGACTGGCAATGATTTTCCAAGGCAAGTATATACTTGGAAAAGGACATATCCTGACTTTTTAAGAAGGCATACTCTTAGGTATGAAGCCAGTAAATACTAATGCCTTGTAACTCAAAACACTATTGTGGTCAAAATTAGATTGGGAACTAATGAATATCATAAGATAAATGAAGTTTTCACAAGGTGTCTAAAAGTTTCCTGTGTTTATTTTCCTAGTTCATTAATGTATAAATGAACAGATATAGTTACCAGTAGGTAAAACTCTAATATTTGTTCCCAATCTAGAAAATACAGATAATTGTGGTAGGAAGATCCACTGGAAGCCCATAAGACTGCTAATAATGCCATGAGAGTAAATAAAAATCAGCGGTGCATTACAAAGGGAATTGCAGAGGTAAATGTCACCAATGAAGACGTGAAATTTGCAAAGCTTGTTGTCCAATCACATCTCTGTACTTGTCAGGGCTCTATAAATCCAGCTGTATCATAACATATGACTGCATACTACCTTGGACTTAATCAAGTTGTAGTCGCAAATTCTGCTGCTCTGGAGGATATAATATACTTACTGGAGCAATTAAGCAAATCTCTGGCACCTGATATATGGATATTTCTTTGGCCAATACTTTTATCTCTATACCTATCATTAAGAAAGATCAAAATGACTTGGCTTTTATGTGACAAAGCCAGCAGTATACTTTGACTCCCTTAAATCAGGACTGTCAGCAGTCCAGCTCTCTGCACTAATGTAGTTCACAGGGACCTTGATCATATTATCATTCTATATATCTTACAATGTTGAACTGAAATAATAACATTGTATTAACTGGACCTCACATTAATTATACAACATCAACTGGTAATTAAGAACTTGTAATTAAGCAAGGCACTTTAATGGAAATATGTGGGCCAGAGATTGGAAAATAAATCAATGTTGATTAGGAGATCTGCCATTTGGTGAAGTTTTTAGAAGTCAAATTATCAGTAGCATATCTTGAGATCCCTGCTTAGGTAAAAAGCTGGAGTAGCACATCTTGAGATCCCTGCTTAGGTAAAAAACTGCTGAATCTTGTACATCCTACCACTAAGAACAATACACAACACTTGAGCTTCCTTACCTTTCAGAGATATCACATACAAATTTTGGATGTACTAGTATGATTTATTATTGAGTTATCTGGAAGGTTAAAGTTTTGAATGTGGCCTAGGGCAAGAAATGACTCTATAGCAGGTCCAGGCTACACTATAAGTCACTCTGCTCTTTGAGCCTTATGATCCCACACATGTGATTGAGCTAACAGTATCTGTAGGTGAGGTATTATGTGATATTTCCCAATAAAAGAGGTAAAGTTCAGAACTTGTATTAGTTATCTACTGCTGTGTAAAAAATAACCTCAAATATTTGTGCTTTAACTAACAAACTATTTTCTTATAGCTTTTGTGAGTCAAAAATCTGGCCATGGCTTTGCCAGATATCTGTTTCAAGCTCTCTCACAAGGCTCTAGCCAAGGATGGAGTATCCTTTGAAGGCTCAAGTAGAAAAAGACATTCTAGCTTATTCTCATGGCTCTTCTCAGCATTCTCTTTCTTATGGGTTGTTGGACTGAGGGCCTCAATTCCTAACTAGCTGTTAGCCAGGGACCTGCTTTGTCACTTGGATCTCTCCATAGGGCAATTCTCAACAAGGTAGATAATGTCTACACAGACCAAGTGAGAAATAGAGTGAGAAAGAGCATACAAGATGGAAGCCAGAATCTCTTTGTAACCTAATCTCAGAAGTTATATCCCATAACCTTTATGTAGTGTATTCATTATAAATGGGTCACAAGATCCAGCCCACACTCAAGGGGATGGCATTAGACAATGGTGGGAATATCACGAGACAGAACTCATTCATGACCAACTGGGAAAATGCTTATCACATATATTTTAGAGTTTTGGAACAAGGTTGTCGTGACTTCTGCAGTAGAGAAATACTTTCTGTTGAAAAACACATATGGTATGCCAGAATGTCCTAAGTACAGTTTGATGAGATAATAGTGGGATATTAAGTGATCAAGCATCCAGAGGTGCTTATTAGGAATTAGATGTTTTCTGACTTACTCTTTCAGAAGACTGAATGGTACGTTAAGGACTAGGATCAAGCAGATCCAGAAGGTGATACCTCTGCCACAAGTAGCATCTGAACATTAGCTCTGTCTATTAGAACAGCATCCTACATAGCATTAGCTTTGACCAAAGGTCTCATTTAACAGAAATGAGATCATAGAAATCCAATTTTCTTGTATTTCTTGTAGCTAATCACACAGAAATAACCACCCTGATATAAAGTGGGTCACACTTTTGAACACTCAGCTAAGGATCTCTGCACTGTGGTGGCCTTGCCCTCTAGGATTCAGCATTTGACGTTGCATGTGCTTCATATGCATACGAAGTTTCCCCAAAGCAAACTTCATCAAAACACTGATGGAGCCTGGTGAATAAACACACCGCCTTGGTTGGGATAACTATGACCTGTGATCTGAGTTTTATATTGTTTTCCAGAAAATCCCAGAAGGATTAACCAACAAGTCATGCTTAAGGGTGGATGACTTGATAACATGTCTATCATCGACTGATTTCCCTTCTCTATCTAACTTTACACTCCCTAACTAGTTCTCGAACCTTTAAAATAAACTACTTGCAATTGCACCTTTGTCTTGAGGTGTGCATCAGTGAGAATTCAAACCAAGGTAAATGACATTTGGTGTTCTGAGTGGCTCCTAAGGACCAGATGCAACCAATGAATATGGTGAAGATAATGACTGGTGAAGTGAATAGTCAAGAATAGGCAATAGAAAGTGAGGGGCTGGCCGGTGGTGCTGCGGTTAAGTTCCCACCTTCCGCTTCTCGGTGGCCCGGGGTTCACTGGTTCGGATCCCGAGTGTGGACATGCTGCCGTTTGGCATGCCATGCTGAGGTACGCATCCCATACATAAAGTGGAGGAAGATGGGCACTGTTGTTAGCTCAGGGCCAGTCTTCCTCAGCAAAAAGAGAAAGATTGGCAGTAGTTACCTCAGGGCTGATCTTCCTCCAAAAAAAAAAAAAAGGAAATAGAAAATGAGAGGGAACTTTGCAGACATACTCTCCTTTCTCCTTGCTTCATCTCTCCCATGGACAGGTTCAAGGGTTACTTCCTTCTTTTAATCACTTCACAGAACTCCCACATGACAATCAAACTCACTTGCTTGAGTTCTATGGCTTGCTTTCAAATGTAAGTTAACACTGAAATGCGTCTTATCACAATGCTTAACATCTTTCCTTGGCTCATATTCCTTCTGTTTTCCTTTCCCTCTCTGCTAAGATCTTGTGTCTCTGTGACAATCTCTGTAACACTTTAATAACTTTTGCTCCAATTTCAGCTTTGATTTAAGACTACAAACAGGAGAATGATGGGTTTCTGTCCTGGGATAAGGATCTTAATTTGAAATTTGATATCAATGTGGACCATTAGAAATATTTCATAAAGCAAATAATGTGATCACAGTATTACAGGACCCTGAATCTTACAGGATGTGGATGATACAGGTGCAAAGTCTGACAGTGTGCTTGATACATGCAGAGACTAATTTTATCTCTGGATAGTCTTGAATATGAGTGACATGACCTAGCAAATCTTTTGTATAATTGAATAATTTTAGAAAATATGTAAACTCACAATAATATTTTATGAGATTTAAATTTTACAATTTACCTTGAGAAATGAATTAATCTATTAGAAAATGATAACCTTATCTAACTTAATCGTATTTTGAACTCAAAATAATAACAACTCACTCTCCTTAAATGTTATATCAACTTTATGAAATAGTCTTCAGATTATCAGGCTTTAACTTAATCCATAGTTCCTGAATATTAGTTGAATATTATAAGGAACATAAGCAAAAATAAAAAATTTATTTTTTTTAAATTTTTTTTAAAGATTTTATTTTTCCCTTTTTCTACCCAAAGCCCCCCGGTACATAGTTGTATATTCTTCGTTCTGGGTCCTTCTAGCTATGGCATGTGGGATGCCACCTCAGCGTGGCCCAACGAGCAGTGCCACGTCTGCGCCCAGGACCCAAACCAACGAAACCCTGGGCCACCTGCAGCGGAGCGCGTGAACTTAACCACTCGGCCATGGAGCCAGCCCCAAAAAAGTTTATTTTTGTATTTACGAAATAAAAATATTATTTTGGAAAGAATTTAAATCATATTATTAAAATATTTTTTAAAATACTTATATTACACTTGACCATATTATAATATACGGGATTATCGTTATTAAACACATATTCCAATTTGCAGAAAACTCAATGAGTAAACAGTAGTGCATATTTTATTGAAGTGCACAAAGTATATATATATATATATATATACTCATAACTCTGTATGTACTTATTTCTGCCCTGTTCCAGGAAGGTTGTAAAATAATATGCAGAAATAGGTACAATTCCATCAAATAAAATAATCAAAACAGACATTGATGAGGAATGTGGGGCAAAGAAATAAAGAAGAACTGAAAACATACAGTGGAGATATAAATAAGCTGGGATAAAAAATGCATGGTAAAATCATATATATTTTATATCAAGCCCAGCGAAACATGAAGAGTAGATTTTTCCTGGTATTGACTCTAGCACTTTTATAAAGATAGTGCAGGCAAAATTACAGTAAATTTAAAAAAATAGTGAAATCTGTTATAAAATTAATCATTGCAGGCCACTGGCAAAGCTATGAAGAATTTCAGTAAAAATGTTTCCACAAATATCCAAAGCAAAACATTACTGATTTAAGCATGAAGTTTATAATTATAAATATATTGGCAATGATCATACTTCATATTTAAAGAAGTTTCACTTGTTTATAAGATACGAATCTCTAAGCAGGTACCTCCCTATCTTGGCAGATAATTCGCAGAAGAATTACTATGATCCTTCCCAGAGGGGTTCCATATCCATACTATGAAAGTTAAATGGATTCTCTAACAAGCAAACACCAAGTTCCATTATCTCCACACCACCCCATTGCCACACACATATATTTTTTTCTTTCTTTCTTTTTTTTTTTTTGAGGAAGATTAGCCCTGAGCTAACTACTGCCAATCCTCCTATTTTTGCTGAGGAAGACTGGCCCTGAGCTAACATCCATGCCCATCTTCCTCTACTTTATAAGTGGGACGCCTACCACAGCATGGCTTTTGCCAAGCAGTGCCATATCTGCACACAGGATCCAAACCGGCGAACCCCAGGCCACCGAGAAGCGGAACATGGGAACTTCACCACTGCGTCACCGGGCAGGCCCCTATTTTTTTCATAAGTTCCAGTATTCTCAATAAATGTTGGTTGCACACAGAACCTGTCAAATAAAGAGTTTATTTCAGCAGGAGCACTAATGTAATATTCTGAAAATCTCTATTTCAAACGTGAGGTTCTTCGCATGTTCTCATTAAAAATGTTGTTAACAAGGAGACTGAAATCACAATCCAATAATAAAGTCCTATGAATTTATTGAGGTGGGAGCTGGACCAAAATCACAGTCAGTATTTAAAAAATAATTATGTGTATAATAATCTCGGGATGCTTTTCCTCACAAGGGAAAACTGTCAGAGTAAGAGGTCCAGCTACACTTCCCAAGAGAATACGCATAGCAAAGAGGATCTCAAAGTCAGTGGGGATGTGTGATATAACAGAGAAAGAGGGAAAATAAGTTACCATTAAAGTCTTGCGGCAAAAATTTAGATGGAGAGGGTGATGTGTGTGTGTTTTAGCAGATAGCATAAGTGGAAAAAGGTGAGCATAGGCTGCAGAATCTATAGTGGCTTCTAATGTGAATTTATGGGATGTTGAAAGCAATTCACCAAAGTCCAAGCTTGTTTGAGAAGACGTTTGGTTTGCACAATTTTAAAATATTTGACAATACTTAAAAATTAATAAATTTCATATTGAAACAAGTTTTCAAGTTTCTATTAAGTAATTGGCAGTTCTGATATACATTTCTGTATGACAACAATCAGCCAGACATAATAGTGACTTTTCGTTTCACATACGGCATGATATACAATTACCAATAGTCCTCAGCGCTCACAAATTCTATGTGTACAAATGCCGTCTTCACATCACAGGGTAAGAACTTCTATATAAGCAAGTGTTGGTTACTCAGGTCTGCAAATTACCTTATCCTTACACATTTGAAGACAAATGTCACATATTGATCATGACATCTGTTTCAATGTAGTGTTTACCTCACTGGAGAGAACAGATAGCAGCGTGACAGATTTCCATGTTAGATTATCAAAACTATATCTCTGTGAGAAAGGAAAATATCCTTTTTTCTTGTGTATGTGTAGGTGTGTGTGGTGTTAGACAGTGTCAATGTTACAGTAAATATTTACTAGAGTTTGGTAGAGTGAGACTTGTGGAATAATCAATGTACACAGACATTGAAAGATTGTAAGTAAAAATTGGTGAGAGGGGCCGACTCCGTGGCCGAGTGGTTAAGTTCGCGTGCTCCACTGCGCCGGCCCAGGGTTCGGATCCTGGGCGTGGACATGGCACTACTCATCAGGCCACGTTGAGGCGGCGTCCCGCATCCCACAACTAGAAGGACCTGCAGCTAAGATATACAGCTGTGTAGAGGGGGGATTTGGGGAGATAAAGCAGAATAAAAAAAAAAAGTAGTGAGAATCTTGGCTAGATTTCAGAACGATTCTTGATATTCTTGCTTATGCTTAATTTTATTAGGGCTGAGTAGAAAAATAGTTGAGATAATAGTTGCTTTCAGAGAATTAGTCCAGTTGTGTGATTCCTACTTGATTACGGCAGACTAAGAGCAAGGAAACCACGATGGAGAGAAGAAAGAGGGAGAAGAACAGGCATCTGGAGGGATCGGAATATTTTGGTTAGAGTCATAGATATCAAAAGAAGAATTTAAGAAGCTTTCGGTGTGAAAAACTGTGTGAACTCTCCGTGTACCCCTTTATGAAAAAGACAGAGAATGTGGTAGTTTCTGAGCACCATCCATTACAATCACTTTGGTATGCCAGTGATGCTCATAGCTTGACGAGACCATCTAACATGCTTTCTCCAATAAGGAGCTCTTGGGAGTTTCAAAAGCTTCTGACTCTTACAAGAGATCAGGCAAGTAATTTTATATTTCATATTATACCCTTAATTTTTTCAACAACTTTATTGAGGTATAATTTGCATACCTTCAAATTTACCCATTTTAAATGGAATAATTCAAAATGTTTTAGTAAATACATGCAATTGGGCAATCATCATCACAATCCAGGCTTAGAACACTGCCATCTCCATGAAAAATTTCCACAGGCTTATTTGCAGTCAACACTCTGCCCGTTCTCTGCTTCAAGAAACCACTGACTTGCTTTCTGTCTCTATAGTCTTTTGTCTTTTCTAGATTTTTTTTAACATAAATGCATTAATATAACAATATTTGGGGATCATCCATCTTGGTGCACATATTAGTCATTCTTTTCTTTTTATTGTTGAATACTATTTCATTGTTTGTGTATACAATATTTTTAAATATCTATTCACCATTTGATGGATATTTGCATTGCTTTGAGTTTCGGGATATCATGAACCATGCAACCACAGACACCCATGTCCAAGTCTTTGTGTAGATGTATGTTTTTATTTCTCTAAGGTAGATACTTACTAGTTGAATTTCTGGGCTTTATGCTTAGATTGTTTTTTTTTTTAAAGATTGGCACCTGAGCTAACGACTATTGCCAATCTTTATTTTTTTTTTCTGCTTTTTCTCCCCAATCCTCCCAGTATATAGTTGCATATTTTAGTTGTGGGTCCTTCTAGTTGTGGCATGTGGGACACTGCTTCAGCATGGCCTGATGAGTGCTCAGGATCCAAACCAGCAAAACCCTGGGGCGCTGAAGTGGAGCACACAAACTTAACCACTCAGCCATGGGGCCGGCCCCTATGCTTAGCTTTTTAAGAAACTGAATGTCTTTTTTTTCACAGTGGCCTGCCAATTTACATTTTAACCACGACCTAAGAGTATATCAGTTTCTTCACATCTTGCCAACATTTAATATTGTCTTTTTTTTTTAATATAGCCATTCCAGTAGGTGTATAGCATTATGTCATTGTGGTTGTCATTTGCATTTTCATAAAACTAATGATGTTAAGCATCTTTTAGTTTGATTATTTACCATACATATATCATTTTTGGTAAAACACCTATTCAAAATTTTGCTCATTTTTTAAAAATCAGATTTTATTGAGAATGGTCTGGTGGTATAGTGGTTAAGTTCATGTGATTTGCTTCAGTGGCCCAGGGTTCACTAGTTAAGATGCCAGGCATGGACATACACACTGCTTATCAACCCATGCTGTGGCAGGCATCCTACATATAAAATAGAGGAAGATGAGCACAGATGTTAGCTCAGGGCCAATCTTCTTCAGCTGAAAAAGAAGAGGATTGGTGGTGGATGTTAGCTTAGGAGTAATCTTCCTCAAAAAAAAAAAAAAATCAGAGTTTATTGAACTGCAGAAGATTTATTTTTATATATCTGGAATACAAGTCATTTATCAGATGTATGATTTGCAAATACCATCTTCAAGTCTGAGAGTGGTCTTTTAATATTCCTAATGTTGCCTTTCAAAGAGAAAAAATTTTTTATTTTGATCCAGTTTATCAATCTTTTAATAGATAGTGCTTTGTTTTATATCTAAGAAATCTTTGCTAACACAAAAGCACAAAGACTTTTCTTCTGTTTTATCATTGTTCTTCTTACATTTAGATCTATTATCCATTTCAACTTAACCTATGTGCATAGTATGATGTCATGCACTTTTTCCCTTTATCAAGATTTTCTCTCTCAAAGATACCTATTGGATAGCTCCCTAAGTGAATCAGAGTAACTCTAAATCAGACTTTCTGTAAATTCACACAATATTCCATAGTATGGATGTACAATAATTCATTTAACTATTATTCTATTTGAGAATTATCACCCCTAGATTTTGTCCCTACTAACAGCACTGTAATAAGAATTTCCAGTCTGGCCCTGTGGCTGAGTGGTCAAATTTGTGCACTCTGCTTTGGCAGCCCAGGGTTTTGCCACTTCAGATCCTGGGCACAGACCTAGCACCACTCATCAAGCCATGCTGAGGCAGCGTCCCACATAGCACAACTAGAAGGATCTACAACTAGAATATACAACTATGTTCTGGGGGGCTTTGGGGCAGAGAAGAAGAAAAGAAAAAAGAGAATTTCCTGTTCTATTATGGTAAGAGAGGTTTGCAGAAATGAGTGTGCCAACACTTTTTGTTTTCAGAGGAAGAATATACTATTTTCCTTCTCCATTCTTCTATGAGATAATCCATTCCAGTCATCAATAGATGTTATTAACCTTGATAATTTTTGTCAGACAAATAAGTGTATGTGATATTTTGACTATTGTTGCTAAATTAATTCAGGAATTTCTAGATCATCAGCCACAATGTATTTAAAAGTAAAGCTCAACATATTTTTATTGTTTTATTCAAAATTTTGGGTAGTCCTCTTACTAGACCATTCAACTTGATCATGTAGTATTTAAAAAATTGTCTACATATACCCTGATATAAGATGAAAATTATGTAAACTTACAGATTTTTTAGGAAAATAATAACTGTCAAGGAATCCAGGAATTTTTCAAAAATAATAAATAAGTCAAAACTGAATAGAAAATATGTATTAACTTGTAGATTTTGTTCCAAAGAAACTGTAAATGCTGTCAACAATTAAGCTTAATTTTGGCTTTTGGTATAATTTTATTTTGGCTGAAAGATAAATATATACATATTTTGGTCTTTTAAAACATTATTCCTCTTCTTTTGTACAGTTAAAAAATAATTGGTTACACCTTATAGCATTTTCAACTTTGGTGTATACATCAAACTAATCTATTCATCTAGTATGTGTTTATAGTGATAAGAAAACATTGATAAAGCCTATTAATTATTTTGTATCTAAAAAATTATATCCACTAAGCTGTTACAGGGACTGTTTCTTTTTGACAAATTTCAGTACAAGAAGATATTCATAGGGCAAGGTGAGTGAGATACTTTGTTTTGAGGTTACCTGCTGGTGGGCAATTGACCTTATCTGGTGATATTTCTTAAGGTTAAAAAGAATAAGTCAAAGTTGTTGCCATGTATATCTTTATATTCAAGTGGTGTAGGATAACAAATAGCACAGGGATTATAAACTGACACAAAGTGGAACGTGAGGATGACAATTTAGTCTGTTTGATCGTATAGCTTCAGGCTCAGGTCGACAAATGGTTAGTAACTGCACTTAATTAAAGGGATTCTAGTTTACCTGTTTCATGACACCTTCTGGTTCTCCCAATTAGTGCACTTGCTGAATACATACATCCAAGAAAAGAAAAGGTCAACCATTGCTGATTTGGCATGAAAATACCAAAAAAGCTTCCATGCGTTTACTAAAAAAGTTTCTATTAGAGTTAATAGATAAGAGAGTTGTGTAAAAGAAAATGATTTCCTGAGGCGATGATTCTGTGTGCCTGTAAAAATGAGATAAAATTAAATACACACATACAAACCAATCTACATATTATTTTTATATTGCAAGTGTTGTGAGAAAATGGAAATTGAGATGTTTTGGTAATAAACATCACAGTCAGACCTTATATTACAACGCTTCCTATTTAACTAGGATCAAAATTCTGTGATTTAAGTCAAAGCCTTCACATTCCCTAAGATTTTCAGTTATGTGTGCAGGAAATACGGAAAACAAACGAAAATGACTATTTCTTGACAATGATATCACATTTTATGTTACACAGCCTTAAGGAAATGGCCAAAGCCACGTATAAACTCCTAAAAACTACCTTGAAATAGACACACCATCAAAACTAGTATGATTGACAGAATGAGTTAGTGTACTAATGAATTAAAGTTGCAAAAGTGTAACTCAAAGTATTTATCATTTCTAAAATTAGTATTGTATTAATTTAAGAGTTTACATTAAAATAAGAAATGCTTGAACTTTATCATAATGTTTTCAGCAAAGTCCTGAGAGTTTCAATTAGTAATACGTGAGTTATAACGGCAAGTGATATGTTACAGAAAATGTGTACAGTTTAACCAATGGATCACTTCGAGGGAGTCTTTAATTGTAATGTTTAACACAGTATGTTACTTATTTGAACTTATATCCCAATTCTTAGCAATTTGTTTTGCTACAGATTAAGTATTATGCAAATTTATTTGGTTTCTAGATTTTTATTTAAGCTGGTCTGTGTAAATGATTTATTTAGTACTTCTACATAAAATAAATAGCTTTTGAAATATTAATCATGATTAAGCTGCTAAGTTATATACTTAAGAGCAAATGCATCATTTATAATCAGTGAAAATCAATGAATGATTTACTATATTCTGCTTTTGAATGACTTCAAAAGAATCTTAATAAAATGAGATGAAGTAACAAATTTACTAAATTCCTAAAATAACCATACCTTCAAAATCATCATTTGTGCCCATTAAACTTATTTCTGGGACTCACCCTCAACAATAAATGGCTTGGAAAGAGTTGATCTCTTACATAGCAGTGGTCTACTCTCTTTACTACAAATAAAATAGAAAGAAATTAGGTTCTAAGAGAACCGTCATTAACAAAGTTGTGTTTTAGTCTACTGCATGTGTGTATCATTGTAAACTGCTTCCACAATAATGCAAGGATTAATTTCAAATTTTACTTGCAAACCGCTGGTTTCATTTCCAGCTCCCTCTAAAGCCCATTTTAGATTTGTGCCACCAATCTTACTATGCCCATGACGTCTATTTATGGCAGTCACCACATGATGCCAAGACTTTCAGCTCATTCCTTGTCCTCCAGATTCTGATCCTTTTCTGATACCATTTCTCACCAACCTCAGCCCTTGAAACACAGTCTTCAGCAAAATCACCCTGTGTCCATGACCTCTTTTCTGAATGTTTCTTTCACTCTTGCTCTGACTCAATCATGAACTTCTTTTGAAAATAATGCTTCTTATGCAGTCCTATAAATTGGTGGCTAGTTTTTCTCCCATACTGCTTGTACATCTGTCATGACTATTGGTTATTTCAATATTCATAATGATGTTTCTTCCAACACTCTATTCTCTCTTCTTCCAATATTCTTATATGCCTCCATAATGTATACCATCACTTGTTCTGGTGTACTCTTTACCTGGCCATTACAATAACAGGGACATCCCAGTATTCTCCATTCTAAGTATCTCATTCTCCAACTATCACAAGGTTATAGATCACTCTCTCTACTACACTGATTCTTATAATTTTTCAAATTTTGAGAACCTGTAATCAGGGGATCAACTATACCTACAACTCCTCTGCAAGACTGCACTAGTCACTTTCTTTGGGACATTTCCTAAATCCTCTCACTTTCCCTTCTTTCCTTCTGGGTCCCTCATTCCCATACTTTCACTAGTTTTCTCAGGGAAGACTTTCTAACAGATTATGTTAACAATAATTTGTATTTTAGGGTCCATTTAGGAGAAACTTAATCTAAGCATATATTCCTTCTCCCCAAAGACTCAGCACAAGAAAAATGCATCCACAGCATCCCATGACTTCAAACTGACGCTACTGTATTATTCATTCTGAGAAGTGTTCTATTATCAAAAAGATTGCAAAAGGTTGTACATCGTTTCCTCTCTTTAATGCCTCTTTTCCCATTTTCTCTTGAATTCACTCCAGTCGTGATTTAAAACCACTATGACACTGAATTTTTTAAGGTCAAACATGGCCTTGATATTACTTAAGCCAATGTCCACTTCTCTGACTCCTTTTAGTTAACAGTTGACTTGTTAAGTTAGTTGACCTGTTAGCAGTATTTGACACTTTTAATACCGAACATCCCTGAAATATTTTTTCACATTCCTTCCAGGACTCAGTATTCACTCTCTCAATTATCATCCTAGCTCACTGCTAATTCCATCTGCATCTTGTTTCCTTGATTATGTTTGATGCCCTAAAGCTAAGTCCTCAGTCTTTATTTACTGCTCCATCAGGTTCTATGAATGTTTGATGCTACAGAGCCTCATACTTATATTCTCAGTCCATAACTGGGCTGTTCCCTGAATCCCAGACTGAAACATCCAAACACCAGTTTCTGGTTTCTTGTACAACATGTGAAGAGCTTGGAAGTTGTCACTCCAACAACAAAAAAGTTAAACGAGCTGAAAAATAAACAACTTTTCTAATATCCATGAAAAGATTGAGATACAAGGCAGAACACTTCCCCAAAGAATGGAAAAAGAGGCAAATACCAAAAGTCATAGTTAACCAGGAGCAAAAGCCGGCACACAGAAGACCAGCCCCGTACCCAATACTGCTGGGAACATTTACACTATAATTTATCAATTGCCAGAGGCTCAAAGTAGACTAGACTGAAAGTTAAAAACTCTGGGGGCAAAGTCTGAGGAGGGAACCCAAACTTTTACGAGTTATCTCTCCAGGAACACCAATAAGTTGTCAGAGTGAAGATTGGAGAAAAATCCCCTTGCACTTCTGGAAGTGGGGAAAGAACGGGACTAACAATTTTGAAAGAAGCCTAGAGCAGTCTGTTCTCCTTAACGATGGCTTCAGCTCAAGGGAAATTATATTTACCAGACTTGATTTTTATCAATAATTTTTTCACAAGAGTGGGTTTTACCAGATTCTAACTGGCTTAGGGGAAGGAAAATATCCATCCCTAGCCCCCTGCAGCCTTTTAAGTGGAGGAAGAGAAATATCTGACTATAGCCTTTATTTTTCCTGTCTCACCTGAGGAAGGGCGGGGGAGCTGAGAAGCACTTGTAAAGATTACAGCCCAAGGCACAGTCTTCTAAAAGACTGAGATTTAATCACAGGATGTAGAACATTTCCCCTCCACCACATGTTACTGAACATCAGTCAAACCCTTGTAAGATAACAGACGACAGCTAAACAAAATGCGAAGCTCAGACCTTATTTTAGAATGGAGTCTCTACGGAAACCTGAAGACAGCAGGGAATACAAAAACAAGGACATGAGAAAATTTCTGTCTCTAATGCCTATAATTATGGCAAACAGTAATCACAACTTAACATCTAACTAAACAAAAACTTTACGCTAAATGCCTATTTATTTCAGAATCCTTTGCCAAAAACATCATGCCCAGCTTTCAACAAAAATTTACAAGTCATTCTAAAAAAAAAGTGAAACATACCCTTACCTGACAATCGGTTCCAGGAAAAGAGGATTTTATTGTGTGTGCATATGTGTTTCTTAATGCTGCATGCCAAGTGCTTTTTAAGTGACTGATAGACAATAAATATCTGTTGACTCTGATGAATGAAGGTTAGATCTCTTTAGTAGCGATATGGCTTGACAGAAGACTGCTTTTTCGTTTCTTAAAAAACAACCCAAAAACCCACAAGTTATTGAGCTGAACAAACATCTGAATTTTCATATGCCATTTTTTTTGGGGGGGTGGGGAATATTGGCCCTGCACTAATATCCATTGCCAATCCTCCTCTTTTTTTTTGCTTGAGGAAGATTAGCCCTCAGCTAACACCTGCACCAGTCTTCCTCTGCTTTGTATGTGGGATGCCTCCACAGCATGGCTGATGAGTGGAGTAGGTACACATCCAGGATCCAACTTCGCAAACTGGGCCTGCTGAAACCACTCCCTCATATGCCATTTTTATTCCATTTTCTATGTTTACTTTCTGTTTCTTTAAAAAAACTAATGTATATGAAAATATGGAAAATACTCCTGGATATTCTACAAATAAACATTTATAGCATTTGAGAATAAAGACAGTTTCAGAGAAGTAGCGTGCATTCATCTGTCCAATGCTGAATGTCAGAATGGTAATGCATCCAGCTCGTTTGCATCTGATGCTACAAACTACTACTAATTCTGCTTCCATTTCCATAGGCAATGCAATGAATAGCTGCATCTGGTATGATTTAAGATTTTTAAAAGAGGCAAATTTCCATAGTAACAGAGTTCTGAGTAATTCAGATACAGATTTTTTAAAAAAGCAAAACTGAGGTACATTTATAACATAGGGTTCTCTCAGAATCATCATATATTAGTGAGGAAAAAAGAAAAGCATTTCTTTTACAAACAACACTGAATCATTTATTTTTATTATTCTTAATCAGTGTAGATGTTTCACAAGAAATTAACTTGTTCTCATGGATAGCAAGGAACACACAAACATAAATGTCTGCTAGTCAATCAAAGCTTAGACATAATCACTCTGTTTTTAGCTACATGCATATTTATTAATAATTAAACTTTAAGCAAAAATGAAATATTTGATTTTAAGTCAATAAATAATAGTAAAAAGGTCATAGTTTATACAGGGAGATATATGTAGATTTTGAATATGGCTTTAAAATAAAAAGTATAGGGCCACACAATCCAAACTTAATTTATTTCATGAAAAAATAATCATGATTAGGTATATATTTGATGTAGTTAACTCTTAATTCTGTGTAACATAAGTAAAAATATTTTTCCTTAACTATCATGAACTTTATTTCAACAGTTCTTTGTGAAGAATACATTTCTTTTAAAGTCTTTTAATCTCTTTGTACGTTATGAAGCACAGGTAATTTCTGTAAGTAAAAATCACTGTATTTAACTCCGAGAAAGATGTAGAGGATATCCAGTAACACATGATGGACGTGATTTCTTGAATGGTGAATCTCGCAGTAACATCATTTACTTGTTGACTGATTGCTATAACGGAGGCACCTTTGGTCCTCTATCAACACACACTGAAGTCAATGTTTAGATGAGTTAAAATGTCAAACTCCCGTCATATAGGGATAACAATAGGTTTTGAGGGAAATGGTTTCTGACGGAGGTCAAAAAACAACTCTATAACGACATTACAGCTGTCAGAAGTTGGTAGAACAGAAAAGCAAAGTAGAAAATATTGAAATAGGAGAAAGAAAAACAATCAAGAAATAAAGAGCAATAGAAAGATTTATAGGGGCCGGCTCCATGGCCGAATGGTTAAGTTCGCACGCACCACTGCGGTGGCCCAGCGTTCGGATCCTTGGCGCGGACATGGCACCGCTCGTCAGGCCCCGTTGAGGCGGCGTCCCACTTCCCACAACTAGAAGGACATGCAACGGGGATGCACAACTTTGTACAGGGGGGGTTTGGGGAGATAAAGCAGAAAAAGAAATAAAAAGAAACATTTATAGAAGAATTGTTCTTAAACTGTAAGTTGGAATTTAGTCTTCAACAATATATATGCTAAATATTCATTGTCACTGATCATGCATAATTATTTAGATGACTTATAAACTCGGACATTATTGCCAGAAGAGAACTTCTAATAGAGGCCAGACACTTCATTTCTCAGGTATGGAAACTGGAACTAAAAAATAGATTACTGAAAGTCACATAATTAATTATTGGCAACCATAATTGTTATTTACTTAATGCTTGTTCATTACCGAATGTATATGTAGGCTAGATTGTAAGATAAAACTTTTCTACGAATTTTCTCTCTACCATTTTTGTGCGAAGATACCCACTGTAATGGAAAGAAACTAGATTTTGGAGTATCATATCTTGAGGTTCAAATATGAGAAATGGTATTATGTGTGTGATCTTGATTATATTGTTGAAATGTTCTATAATTTATATTTTTCATTTGAAAAGATACGTTCTATTATCTGTAGAGATGTAATTTATATTATGTATCATCTAACAGTTAATGCCTAGCAAATACTAGATTTTTATAATATCACAATCCCTTCCCTCTTCTGAAACATTAATAAGGGGCTCTCAGAATATGTTGGTTAGTATATAAAACAGGCGTTTATGAATTTACAGTGTTAAAAATCTACACTTTTCTTACCATAAATTATTGTAGACATTAGTATTAAAATTTAAGATAGTCTCAATTTACCCAAATTTTACAATCATGCTTAGTGTATCATGATTGTTATATGTTTTAAAACCGTGGATCTTCCTAAGAAGAAACAAGAGTTTTCCTCCTGTTGGACATTTCTATGTTGAAAATACTACTTCATGTCACAAAATTAAGTAAATATATTCAGAGCATGGAATTTGATATTCAACAGAGTCAATTACCATTCCTGAAACATGTCACTTATTCTTTATATGATCATGGGCAGGTTAATATTATCTCTCCAAATTCCAGTTTCCTCAATGTTAAATGGAAAAGTAAAAATATAATAATAATAATAAAGAAATTTTACTTACTACTTCATAAGGTATATAGAGGAGTGAGGAGGAGATCTAAAATGGCTGAAGAAATATCAATACCAGATACTAGTATTAACACTAAATATTAGTCATTTAATAAGTTAACGAATATATTTGGTTTTAAGAGTAGTATTAGTTTACAAGAACTTTATAGCTCTAAAATCCACCCACTGAAACACCCCACACATATACACACACTTGCACCTCCATGTCCTTCGTGACCACTATTTAGGAAAAGAGTGATTTGTTCAATGGTTCTTCAAGGTGATCACATGAAAAATAGAAAACACTGTGCTGGTGATGCAATTGTATACTACTTAAGAATAAAACTGATAGGACTGGCTTTATATCAGAAATTGATCTTTGATCTTATTATAAATATATTAATATAGACACGTTACCTAATTAATAGTAATATCTGATAGTTTTAACAGAATATATTGAGAATTTTTTAAATTGATTACTTGATTAAAAAATCTCTACTTCCAAAACTATCATATTTTTTCAAAAAAGATGTATATTAACATATATAGTTTTTTATTGAATGCATAATATATAATAAAATTTCAACCTATCTACTAGGAACTTTTGGATGTTAAGGCAATCATGATTTCTGATCTCATATAGTTCATATTAAAGAAGACAACTCATGAATTAAATTTAGATTTGCTTAATACAATGATAGGACGCTTACACACTGTAGGTACATCTAGAGGTGATCCAGTCCTCTACCTAGAATTTACGGAAAACCTTTCCAAGGAAAGGATACTTACACTGAAACCTGAAATAAGCATGAGTTAGTCAGATGGAGCAAGTAGGGGAGTGATTCCAGAAAGAGGGAACAGCATGTCAGAAGTCTAGGATCTAAGAAAGTACATGCTACATTAAAGCATCAGATGGAATATCTGCTATGGGCAGAATGTGCCAGAGGTCACAGGTGAGAGACAGTGCAGAAAAGGATGACAGAACTGTGTTGCTAAAAGACTTTTAAACCAAGATCTTGGAAACTCTCCTAAATTCAAAAGAAAGAAAGGGAACAATTCAAAGAAGGAATGTAGCATGATATGCATCTCTGTCTGACAACTTAAAATCTGTTTTAAGAAGGGAAACATGACTAGAAAGTGAAAGAGTTTAGAGGCTATTGCAGTGTTCCAGTAAGCGAAGGTGATGTACCCTACTAAATTGATTTCGGTTGTGATATAAAGTATTAACATATCTGAAATATAATTATGAAGTCCAAATTGTGGCAATTGGCAAATTATTTGGGTGGGTGAAGAGAGAGAGATATTAGGATTAGGAAAAACTCTTATGTTTATGGATATTTGGGGAAAATGCATTGATGATAGTGACTTATACTAAGTAAATTGTACTAGAGAAGGCACAGATATTCCCAGAGAGATTATTTGTTTTGGATATATTGGGCTTTAATGTCTGTGAGGTAGACAAAGAGTCAGAAGACACAAGAATTTGGATGGCAATTGCAGAAAAGGGAGTGGATGAGATTGCCTGGAAAGTTTTACAGTTAGAAATGAAGAAGATTAATATTTCATCAGGATTGCTCTAAGCAATTAAGAGTTGGCTGGAGTAAGTGTAGACCACAAAGAATTCTCAAAGTAGCCAAGATGGTAGTAAGAAAACATAACAAAAAATGAAATCATGACTTTGATTAGAAGATTTCAACAGCTTGGACAAAATAAGAGTTAAAAATTAAAATGTCTTTCAAAAATTTGATTCTGTGTACTTGCAAAGTATTAATTTAAGAACTATTTGATAAATTTAACAATCTGGTGCACCACACTGAAACTTAAAAATTTGTTTTAGCTCCTAATTGTAATACCAATTTAACATGAATTATGTAGCAGTTAAATGGGAATCTTCTTGAGTGAAGCATAGTATTATGTTTAATATTAAAAAGAGAAAGAAATATAATATTGTAAAATGTCAGTACAAATTTTCAGATGATCGCTCAATCAGAAAGTGACTCATTTTGCCAAAAGGATTTTTGAAACAGCCCCTCACTGACGTAGTGCCCAGAGAAAGCTAGTGATAGAGAGGATAAAAGTGGACATTAAAGTACATACATCATCAGTAAAACCGTAAGGTAAAAGAAACAGCAAAATCAAGACCCACTGGTAGGTAATATTTTTAATACTTATAGGCTAAAGCCCAAATGCTTAGAAATAATTTGTCAAAAATCTGTTAAGACCTGTTTTAGAAGGAAGATTGGGCAAGGTTCTACATAGGCACTCAGAGAAAGGTTCTGCATACAGGAATTAACTAACTCGATGGCAGGCAGTTGACATTTGTGGAAAATGCTGGAGTTCCAATAGGACCCAGAAGAATGACCCATGGCAGAAAACAACCCTGACTATTCACTTGACATTTGTTTAAGGATTCATGCCAGACTTTTCTATAAGGTAATATTGGAAATATTATACTTTCGGTAATTGGTACCAGAATTCTTTTTGTTTTTGTGGTAGCTAACATTTTTGTTAAACTGTTTTCTAAACTAACTTAGAAAAAGCTAATAAGAGAATCTCAAGCCTAAGTAGAGACATTAGGGAGATGATAGAGAGGAGGTAAGAAAAAGGAAGCGTGATTTAATGGAGCTTACAGGCCAGATGGACACAGACCAGCCTGTGTGATCCGATCCTTTAACAGCAATTCATTTAACATAGCAGCTTAATAACACCGTTTTAAATGTTTTCATTAGTGGACTTTTGTAGAAACCAGTAAGAAGATTGAGCTGACTTTCAGATGGCTAAGATGGAATTGAAATGGACACAGGTGAGGAAACACTCACGATCCTGGGGAAGAAAAAACCCTTAATTCATTGAAGTAAGTCTTATGGTTGTCTCTATATTCTTAATCAAACTGGAGGGTTTCAGACAAATTTACCTAAATCCCTGATAGGTAGCATAGATTCTTCTGCCCAAGATTTCTTTCTTTCTTTTTTCTTTGGTGAGGAAGATTGGCACTGAGCTAACATCTGTGCCAATCTTCATCTATTTTAGGTGAGATGTCGCCACAGTGTCGCTTGACAAGCAGTGCTATGTCTGTACCCAGGACCTGAAACTGCAAGCACTGGCTGCCGAAGCAAACTGTGTGAATTTAACCACTATGCCACTAGGCTGGCCCCTGTCCAAGATTTCTTAATCCACATTACTAAGAAGGTCTTAGAAGTTATAATTATAAAACTATTCTATAATTTTAATGGTATGACCTATAAATTTTTATTAAAAAATGTTTAAATAGAGGGGCTGGCCAGTGGCACAGCAGTTGAGTTAGCACATTTTGCTTTGGCAGCCGGGGATTTGGATTCTCCGTGCGGACATGGCACTGCTTGTCAACCCATGCTGTGGTAGGAGTCCCACATGTAAAGTAGAGGAAGATGGGCACAGATGTTAGCTCAGGGCCAGTCTTCCTCAGCAAAAAGAGGAGGATTGGTGGCAGATGTTAGATGAGGGCTAATTTTCCGCAAAAAAAAACCAAAACCTAGCAAGAAAAGTATTTAAATGGTCTGTTCACTTTGGTGTGCATTTTATCAATAAATGAGGTTTATTATAATGTAATATCTTAATATACAACTGTTATTTTAAAAAATAAGCATTTATTAACTTTAAATATAAAAATCTTTTCAGATTTTTTAAGTATAAAAATATTAAATGGTTTAAATACCAATTGACTAATACAACAAAGATTGCAATATTTAGAGTTATCAAAAATAGATAAGTGGCATTCCTTTCAAGATGTGCTTATGTCTAGTTCTTCTATAAATTGAAAGTTAGACCCATATTTAATGGAACCATTGTTTTACACTATATGAATAAGGACGTATAGACGATTTTCTCTGTTGCACTTCTGTGAGATCTCTACCAATGTGGCATTAGTAGAGAAATAAAAACAATATAGTATCCTGAGAAATAAATTTGAAGCATCAGTCTACTCTAGATTCAGAAAACATCATGGTGAAAAGTTTTGAAAAGAGTGCGGGAGGAAGAAGCAAAAGAAAAGCTGTTGAGGAAGAAAGTTGAGGAGTAAAAGAATTATAGAATAGATGTGCAGCAATGTCTGTGGGAGTGCAGTCAGGGAGTCTTAGAAGTCTTGACCTTAATTCTCAGCTACTCTGAAATTAAGCGAAAGAAAGTATTCTATTTTCCTTGTTCGTAAAATGAATGGATTGGATCAGTTGACCTCAAAGCACCTTAACTTCAATTTCTTATGCTTCCAGGAATTGAAGTTAGTGACTATTAATTATCATCATAAAAAGGAAAATGTTAAATGATGACAAATATCAGAAACTACTTTGGCACTGTTTCTGCGAACAAAGTGCATATTCATCCCTAGTGATGCATTGAATAACATCCATCTCAAAAGAAAACCTTAAGAAATTATGTGACTCTGACCTGTAACTCATTATTTAATGCTTGGAAATATCATTCCACTTATAAATGCCCTGCTGCCCCCTATGAATTATACATATATTAGATAAGGATCACATTTTTCTCATAGCTTGATTTGCTGTCAAGAAATGTTTGTTAATTAATCAATTACATGCACATATTTTTCTCATTAGTTTACTTTCTCTCTCTAAACAGAGGTAGATTATAGGTATGTAGGTATAGATATAATTATTGAGAAAGAGAGTCAAACTAATGACTAATGAGAGACAATGGCTTTATATTAGAAAAAAGTGGGACATATTATTGTTACTATATCAGGTACTAAAGGCAAATTTTTAAATTTAAACTGCAAAACATACTGCAGGATGGACTTTTCGTGCCCAATTAATCTGAATAAGAAACTACTACTTCTGAAGCTTAATGAATTGAATCAAAGTCTATTGTTTTCTCACTAAAACTGTGTGCTACATTATTTTTAATCTAATTCATGATTATTGGACACAAATAATACACTTTCATTGTATTTTTACTCTATCTGGGGCACTCTGCCTGAAGTCTCCTTAATTTTCCAATAAATGTTTGTGTGTACTCTATTTTACTATGCAGCAAAACAGTTCAAGTAAGTGAGTCATTATTGTCATTGAGCAAAGTCTGCTGAGTGAAAGGCTGCTGGGAATTGGGGATTGGATTTGGGGACATCAACTTGCCCTATATGGGTGGTTCCAGAAAGAAGAGCCTCTTTATTAACTGAAGTGAATTTGAGGGGGAAACGACAATCCGGATGTGCTAGTGTTGACAATTTCACTCTGACAGGATTTCATCTTCTATGATAAGTAACATAAACATAAGAGTCAGGAAATAATATCTAATGTTAATGCCAACCTAAAATTTCAGAACTGGAAAAATAAAAGGAAATGTGGTCAGAACAAAGAGTACATATTTTGAAAACTAATCTTTAATTCATAGTTGAAATAAAGTTTCAGAAAAAAACTTACCAATTTCAATAGAATGCAAGAAAATAAGTTCTATATGAAATATATAGTTAGACATGAAAAATAAGGATAGAAAGAAAAAATTAAAATTAGAATAATATAAAGTGGAATAAAATATGAAAAGTTTGCAAGAAGCCCAACAATGCACTTTAAAAATCACTTTTGTAAAAGATGTGTTTTCAAAATGTGTCCAAATTAAAGAAACAAATTAAAAATGCATGGCTATTATGTGAAAATATAGTAAATATTTGGTCAAAAAAGGCAAGTGTTGTATACCGATATCTGAAGGAAAAAAAGTCCTACAAAGTTAATAGCTAACTATAAAGCAAATTAAGTACTTGCTGATATAATAATTTGAGGTATACAGATTGAAAGTTTATTATATTCCACATTACTTTTGAAATCTAAAGAAAATCTTGGCTTATATATTTTTTAATTATTTTATTTATTAAAAATGTACCATAGTCAGCCAAATTGGGATGAGGAAAATAGTTTCCTCTATCAAGAAGAATTATAAAATGTAATAAAAACAAATTCCAGAAGGAATTGTGGAAACAGTTCATATGTTTGAGAGGAAAAATATTTGTGAGTCATTTTTTATGTTTTTAAGCCAAACCAAAGTGAAACTCCTTTGCGAAGGCAAGGGACCTCAAATTCAAATCCAGATGTATTTATTGACCACCCTGTGTGCCAAATATTCTTATAAGGTGCTGGGGATTCATCAGTGGAAAAAGCAGACACAAGTGCCTGGTGGCGATTACATTTTAGTAAGGAAAAAAGTAGACAATGGATGCCATAGGGATGAACAGGCACCAGCAGTTAAAGGGAAGAAGTGATACGGTTAGAGAAAAAAAAAATTTAGAGCAGGATATGGGGTATCCAGATGCTGGTAGAAGCTAAGTGCCATTTCGAAAGTCAATAGAAGCTCAGAAAATATATCCTTCTTGAAAAACAAAATGCTTATTAACATCTGAGAAAGAATTTTTCATTAAAATTGGACATACGTGAAGCCATAAATTTAAGTTAAAACATTCCTTAAGACAGATATTACTTAGGTATTCTCCATTATTAATAACATACTAACGGAAGTTAATTAAATTATTTAAAATTTAAAAATCCTAGTAACTCCCAGAGAAAGTAAACAAGAATAATCAAAATTACTGCTACAGACTAAAAGAAAATTTTAAACCTGAGAGGTATATTTAACGAAAATTAGAAATTAGGATAGTTTATAAAATGAAGTTTCAGATAAAAGGTTCAACTGAGAGCAACATTTACAAAAATGAAAGCAGAAAGAGAGAATGAGTGAAGATTAAAGGTTTATTGGCTTCCTCTGGTTGCTGTAACAAATTATCACAAACTTGGTGGATTAAAACAACAGAAATGTGTGTTTTCACAGTTCTCAGGGCCAGAAGTCTGGAATCAGCTTGACCGGGCAGAAATTAAGGTGTTGTTGGCAGGGCTGCCCTGCCTTCAGAGGCTTTGGGGAGAATCCCTTGCCTCTTCCAGCTTCCCGCTGCTGGTGGATGTTGGCTCGGGGCCACATCTCTCCAACCTCCGCTTCTGCCTTCACATCTCCTTTCCTTCTTTGTGTGTCAGATCTTCGTCTGCCTCTCTCATATAGGGATACATTTGATAGTATTTGGGGCCCATCCTGATAAACCCTGGTAATCTCCTCATCTCAAAATGGTTAATCTCATCTGCAAAGACATTTACATATAAGGTGACATGTCCAGGTCTAGGGATAAGGACCTGATCCTTTGGGCAGCCATTTCTCAGCCTACCACAAAAGGCAAATATTATTACCTCAAATTCTTTTTGCTCTAGCTCCACAAATCACTGAGATCACTTTTACAAAAGTTATATTTTTTTGTTTCACATGATGAATTTTGTTTTCAAATGATCCGAAAGTCTTTTATAGTCTCTTTCAGTAATTTTAATTAATACACTATTTTTGAATGAATAACTGCCAAAAACATATTAATTATTTTAAACATACATACGATTTTTAGCCAGAAACACCTCTTCTAGCCTTGCGACCTAAAGGTGAAATCATGGATGTTATACAAATTTAGCATAAGTGCAATGCAATGCTGTCTTGTTGTTTTTGGTTTTTTTCTGAGGAAGATTAGCCCTGAGCTGACATCTGCCACCAATCCTCCTCTTTTTGCTGAGGAAGACTTGTCCTGAGCTAACATCCATGCCCATCTTCCTCAACTTTATATGTGGGACACCTGCCACAGCATGGCTTGACCACCGGTGCATAGGTCCACACCTGGGATCCGAACTGGTGAACCCCGGGCTGCCAAAGCAAAATGTGCGAACTTAACCACTGCACCACTGGGCTGGCCCTGCAATGTTGTTTTTAATAGAAAAATTACAAATGACCTAAATGTTTCAAAAGAGGGCAGTAATTAAATAATTTATGGTCTACCTAATGGAATACCTTGAGTCATCACAAAGAATCCGAATAAGGATATACAACACCATGCAGAGAGAGCATATAATGGTAATAATTTTTTAACAGCATGATATGAAATACTACATACTATATAAATTTAGAAATAACTATGAATATTAAAAATGTAAAATATACATGGAAAGTAACTGTGTTTGATGAAAAACCCATTGGGTTACTATTGATTCTATTTGTTATTCATTTTCTTATATGTATTGCCTTAATGTTTTACAATAAGCTTGAGGCATTCCTATGAAGAGAAGAAACAGGGTTTTATTTCTAATTATATATTTTATTTAAAAAATTTCCAGCTACATAATATTGAAAGTCTATTTATAAGAGATATAGAAATGGAGTAAACAAAATAGGCATATACATGGATTCAAAAATAAACATGCATATCTTACTACTTCCATAACAAAGAGATAGTTTTTCCAGGTCAAGAACATTTTCTTTATTTTGAAAATATGATGATATAATAGTTAACTTATATGTCTTATTAATTAAAATTGATATACTATGTATATTACTTTAATAGAACATTTCTATGATTTGGTGAAATGTTAGATTATGATTCATATATTTTACAGAAATATATGGTGGGCTTATTTTTTAATTAGTGTATAAATTAAGCCTAGAAAAGTTGACACAGTTTTTGAAATTTCAATTAAGTTGTTCACTCAAGATAGTTTTGCACATGTATGCAGGATAACTATTTGTGTTTACATTTTCATCAGAGAAAGGAGCATGGGATTACATCATATTGAGTGTAGCATACACTGGGTGAGAGGGCAGCAGGGGTGTTCATAATATGTTTGTTCCTGGCTGAGCAGGAATTTATTTGTGCCACAGGGATGCAAACACAGGAAAGTTTCCTAATACCACAGAGACCAGGATTGTAAAAACAAAAGCCAGCTGCAAATATTTAATCCATTCAGAAAATATCAGAAATTCAACCTTTCTTTATTGAGTTTCTGATTGCAGTTACATGCCAAAATGTGAGATTGTGATGTTGAAGTATATAGTATAGTTCTTTATGAGATTATTTCTAAAGCCTCCAAAATCCTACTAAAGTCCAGAATTCTTCATGTTGGATAAAAATATGGCATAGTTTTCTGCCTTTTGTTTTTTTTAAAGATTTTATTTTTTCCTTTTTCTCCCCAAAGCCCCCTGGTACATAGTTGTGTATTCTTCGTCGTGGGTTCTTCTAGTTGTGGCATGTGGGACGCTGCCTCAGCATGGCTGGATGAGTGGTGCCATGTCCGCGCCCAGGATTCGAAATACTGAAACACTGGGCCTGCCTGCAGCGGAGTGTGAGAACTTAACCACTTGGCCACGGGGCCAGCCCCATTCTGCCTTAATAAATGTACTTACCACCATAATGTCAAACAACTTCATATTTTTCCTGAAGAAGATTTGCCATGTGATACCATCTGTTGCCAATCTTCCTCTTTTTGGTTGAGGAAGACTCACCCTGAGCTAACATCTTTGTCAATCTTCCTTTATTTTGTATGTGGGTCGCTGTCACAGCATGGCCACCAATGAGTGGTGTAGGTTTGTGCTCGGGAATCAAACCTGGGCTTCCAAAGCAGAGCATGCCTAGCTTAACCACTAGGCCACAGGGCTGGCCCAAAGCAAACTTTTAGTACCCAGAAGGATATTTAGTTAGAATATGTGAAATACTAATAAACTGATTGTATTACAATGAATGATATTTATAGTTATCTTCATATACTTTATTATATTATATTATTGTCTCTTTATACATTTCTAAACTTTTGGTCTGATATAAATTTTCCTATAATATAATTCTACTAAAATTACTTCATAAAAATACTGATATTAAATATGGAAAATACTTACCTTAGTTATTTTAAATTTTTTTCACATGCTAACCTGCAGTAAATCTCATACACATGCACGTGCACACACACACACACACACACACACACAGAAAACTTATTAGAATCTACACAGTCTCTTGTGGTGGTTGTAGCCAGATGATTCAATGGGAAAAAAAGTCTAATCTGTCCCAAAGTAAATTGGGGAGCTTGGATTATCTTTGAGAATCCAAAGATTACATCGAAGGTTGACATTATATAATACTTAAATGCAATTTCAAAGACTAAGCAGCTATGAAACTCATGTAGGCCACAAGAAATTTTTCCCGGTGCAGCACTATCTAATTTTCTAGCCCCCCAAATATATCCCACTAGCACACTCGTCATGTGGCAGATGGATGGAAAAAGAGAGAAAAACTACTGGAAAAGACGGAAGTATTCGGCATGCTTCCCTACCAAGGCAGGGATAGTTGTCTTTCACTTTTCTTTTCTATCTTTTCTTGTAGGTTGGTATTGTCTTGTGTTTATTATCACCCAGTTTAAACAAAATAAAGATGCTATTTGGTAGGCATATCAGTATCAAAGATATAGATTGGATTGTTCTTTTTCTCTAGCAATTAAAATGCATATGTCATCTGGGGAGAAACATCAAATTATTCCAAGATCTTAAAGTAGTGAACCTTATCAATGGCTGGAGTTAATTATCAAAGGTAGACAGTGGGCTTACATTGGGTCTTAATTATTTTTTAAAAAGGTAAAGAGACAGAGAAAAACAGTAAAGAATTACCATATGCGCATTGATGCATGGTTTCTTCTTTGAATTGCAAATGTTGACACCAATAAATTTACAGTTTTATCGAGATTACTAGCCCCAATCATTCTCTTCAAAGAAGATTTTTAAAGTGGCATATGTCTATATTTTTATGATAAAAATAAAATAGTATCATCTTTCTATTTTTAGTTTGTACTTTAAAAATGTGACAGTGATTTCCCTCTCACTACCAAGAATTCTCAGTTTTTCCTCTAGTTTTCATATATTAATGTAATAGGAATGTGTTTAACAGAAGAGACTAATATTACCAGTGGAAGAGGAGTTTTGACTTTCTAAACAAGAAAAAAATTTTGAATTTATGTTTGTATAGACTATTTCACTCTATTTGTAAAGTGACAGTACAAATCTTCTTTGACTTACGATGGGGTTACATCCCAATAAACCCACTGTAAGCTGAAAATATTATACACTGAAAATATTATACACTGAAAATACGTTTAAACACCTAACTGAACACCATTAGCATAGCCTAGTCTACCTTAAACATATGCAGAACACTTATATTAGACTACAGTTGGGCAAAATCATCTAACACAAAGCCTATTTTATAATAAAGTGTTAAATATCTCGTGATTTATTGAATACCATATTGAACTGAAAAACAGAATGGCTGTATGGGTGCAGAGGTTGTAAATGCGTTGGTTGCTTACTGTCATGGGGCTGACTGGGAGCTGTGGCTCCCTGTGCTGCCCAGCAGCCCAGAGTATCATTTTGCCAGCCTAGGGGAAAAGATTAAAATTCAAAATTCAAAGTATGGTTTCTACTGAATACTTATCGTTTTGCACCCTCATAAAGTCAAAAAGTCTTAAGTCAAACTATCGCGAGTCAGGGACCATCTGTATATGAACTGAGAATGAGGAAGAGAACATTAGGTGATCTCAATATGCACTTTGAAGGTGCCAATACATCTATAATTCATAATTATGGAAATCTTAAAATTATAATTTTATGTAAAATACTTTTTTCACTCTAATTTTCTGAAAAAAATTCTAAGCCTGAAAATATATAATCATTTTCACTTTGAAGTCAATCTCTTTAAAGACTGTTTTCTAAAAATAAAATTTACTTAAATATCTTCAAATATAACTTATAAAAATACACATATCATGAAATTAAGAGAATAAACAAAAGCCAAATTTTGAACTTGTAACTTCAATAGCAATAAAATTTAATTTATCCAGTAATTTAAACTGCTCACTTATTCCCCATCATATTAATACAATGACCAGAGAATACCTTGAAGTTAGGTTTTAAGTTTCTTACTTGAAATATTTAGAACAGCTTGCATTGCTATGAAATAAAAATAAATATTAAATTAATAGTTTCTCCATGGAAATCTTATCTCAGAAAAATTTTCATATGATTGTTTCTGTTTTATAGTAATACATTAACCAAATAGCAGTTGCTCCCAGATAAAAACAGACCTACTAATTTAGCTTTCCATTAACAAGAAAATGTCAACAATATATACAATTAATGCTGTATGAAGTATACTTATTAATCCATTATCCAAAATTTAATTCATTAAATAAAATTATCAGTCACATTAATTACATGAGGAAGAATATTCAGAAATCAAGAAGTTCCTAAATATGCCAGAGTTTGGACATTTTCCAAACATTTCTGCACAAAGTTGAACACTCTACTTCACTTATAATTATTGGGAGGCTTTTTTTCCCTTGCCCACCTGTAATTATAATATAATTGTAGTTGGTTTTCTAGTGTATTAAATTCATGCTTTGAGATTTTGATAGTCTAGGAAAATATGCAACTTTTCTCCTTAACTTTCAAAGATCTGAACATAATCTTATAAAGTAAGTCTGATGCAGGGTTGGTGACATGAGGAGTCAAAAGAAAGATTTCTTTGACTCTCAAGGTCTGGCAGTAGTGCTCTTTTATTTAGAGAATAGTATGGAATAGCGTGGGGACAAGACACATGGGCAATCAGAGCTGCTGCTGCATGGGGACAGGACCCATGGGCAGGAGGAGCTGCTGCTGCAAACATGGGTTGAGCGTAGGGCTAAATTTAAGGCATAGGTATGTGAGTTATCTCTTTACAAGACAAAGGAAAGAATATGTAAAAAAAGTTGTTAAAATGGTATCAGTGCAGGTGGGGTCTGGTTATTGGGTGGTCTTATAACTTTTAGATAAGAATCAAACCAGATTAAGTAAATGGCAGAAGCCACCACCTTAAATATTATCTTCAGCTAAAGACAAAGGAGGATGTTGGTGGTGGGGGGAGTTAGCTACATAAGGTTACCAGACAAGCACAATAAACAAGACTTAAGTCCTTGCCGTCCCCATTAAGAGTTTCTAGAGATAAGGTCATCCTCACCTTCCTACTGGTGCAGAGAGGGAGGCACCCCCTACAGATGGAGACTTCCTTCACAAATGGAAATGACTCTCATCAAAGAGCAAGCAAATCCCACTCCTCAGAGCCTCCTTCTTATCTGCAGTTTTTAAAAGTAACCAGCCTAAAATAATCCTCATCAAGTCTATTAGACAATGATTGGATTGGAATATTTCCAAATATAGAGATGTTAAGCAAGAAACTTGGAAATCAAACTGAGAATGCCTGTGATTCCTTCCTTAATATATCAATAAAATGTCTCACTTCTCCCTCATCCCTCTATCCTCCCTTCCCTTCTCTTTCTTCCCCCTTGCTTCTTTCTCCTCCTCTTTCTCTCCTCCCTCTTCTCCTCCAGCTCTTCTTCCTCCTCTGTCTCCTCCTTCCTTGCTTCCTTCTTCCCTCTTCCCTCTTCTTTTTTTTCCATTTCATCTTTTCTAAATCAGTATAGATCAAAGCATCTGAACTTCAGCACCAGTGAAGATTTTCTTTTTGATTTTTGAATCAGCTAGTAGAATTTAATGGAAAATTTATTAATTTAATTTCTTTTTAAAATTTTTTTAATTACAGTAACATTGGATGATAACATTATATAGCTTTTGGATGTACATCATAATATACTTCAAATTCTGTGTAGATTACATCATGTTCACCAACCAAAAACTAATTATAGTCCAACCCCTCACATGTGAGCCTCACCATCCCTTTTGCCCTGCTTCCCCTTTCCCTATGGTACCACCAATCCAATCTCCATTGCTATGTGTTTGTTTGACGTTTTTATCTTCTACTTATGAGTGAGATAATAGCATATTTGACTTTCTGCCTCTGACTAATTTCACTCAGCATAATACCCTCAAGGACCATCCATGTTGTCACAAATGGCCAGATTTCATCATTTCTTATGGCTGAGTAGTATTCCATTTTGTATAAATACCATGTCTTCTTTATACATTGGTCCCTTGATGGGTACTTATTGGTGGGGGCCATTGTTCTGCCCTAGTCTAGGTGTGCCTGGTGGACGCCACTGAGGTTCTTCCCTTGGCCTGTTAGCCTAAGGATCTGCCACACCCACCAGAGCACAGATTTAATCCAGTTCAGCCCAGGCAGTCAGCCGCCCTAGGGACTGGCCCCACCTAACACCAAGGCCTCAGGCTACTTTTAGCTTGCATTGACTGGGTGCCTTGATCCTCTACAGGCAGGCAAGTGTGTCTGCATCTGTGGTGCAAGGCCCGTGTGAGGACCAGATGAACTGTGAGGGGTATTGGTGGAGAGGTGGGGGCCTCTGCGGCACTGCATCAGGGTATGCTCCAAGGGGTTGAGAAGTGTGCATGGACCAGAACTGTGTTGATGGTGGGCATGGTCCTGTGGGGGGTGAGACTTATTGGAGGCAGAAGACCTGTGCTTCACAAATAGCCATAAAAGGATCAGCTCCACCTTCCAAATCCTGAAACAACTGAGTGCCCCCACCACCCCCACCCCTGTGCCAAAGGCCAGCCCCACTCAGCACACTCCTAAGAGAACTGACAACAGCCTTGTCGGCCTGAGGCCTATAGCAACTGTAAGGCCCTTAGCCTAGCAACCAGCTACAATGGGTACCAACATAATTAAGAGGAAAACTGCAATAGGAGTGTGCTGATAGACTTTGTAGCCAATGGTGCTGAGGGTCCCCAAACTGGATTTACAAACAGCTGGCCAGGGAAGGAAAGACTAGACTCCCTTGGTACCTGCAGTAAGAGCAACCCTGCCACAGCAGAAAGACACAAGTAGCCCACAAAGGGGTCACTCCTGGATCTTCTGGACTGGTGACAGGAGGGAAGCACACTGCTGGGCCTTATAAGGCATCTCTTACATAAGGCCTCTTCTCCAAGACCAGTGAAGTTTTGAACTGTATAATTCTGTGTTGTGGAGGCTGTCCTATGCATTTTAATCATCTAGCAGCATTTCTGTCCTCTACTCACTAGATGTCAGGAGCAAATCTCCTGTAGGAACAATCACAAATATCTCCAGATATTGACACTGATATAGATGGTTAATTAGCCTGAGCTTTATTGAAGGATCTTGGTAGAATATTTTGTACTTCTAAATGGATATATTATTTTTAAGATGTTAACTAACTGCTAAATGCAAGGGCACATGCTTGATTCCTTGTGTTACAAATTGTCCCTTGGACAATCATTTTGGTTCAAAATTGTTAGGGCATATTGAAAGCTATAGAGAAGATATAAGGATAAGTATTATTTAAGGAACCCAGAAATGGAAAACTGTGTTTAATGCAGTCATATCTGCTGAATAGCAGTTTAGCCTTTGTGCAGCTGCCCCCTAAACAATTTTAATTGTATGTATAACTAGAATCCCAAACTCCCTAATATGTCAAAATTGAAAATAACCCTCTTCTCTTCCACATCCTTGTTTTTCTTCTTGTGTCACTTAAGGAACTGACACAGTATTTCTAAACATCTTTGATAATATAATCATTTCTTAAATTGATTCTCCCTTTTGGTTTCCAAAACATATTGGCAGATAAGATTTTCTTTTTTTTTTCTTTGTAGAGACTTTCATAATATTTCTTGTATTCAATCCTTGGTGTACATCAGCTACTTCACTGGCTTGATTATTGTGCTCCTCAGTTTTCTGGAACACAGACAGAAGCAAAAGATGATATTGTTGACAGAAAATAGCCAGAAGACGAGTATAGAGAGATGCCTGCTAAGAATTTACATAGTGTTCCAGGAGGAAAAACGAGCTTTTCAGGAGGGAGAAGAGAGGCAGTGCCTAATAGCAACATGAACGGTCATTCATACCTCAAGCAGGGAACATTATGTAACACCAGAATGTGTCCCCCTATATGTGTGCCAGAATTAAACAAGGAATATTTTCCCCAAATACAATATGATAATATTTTCAGTCAAAATTATATAGAGTATGGACTTGAGTCTCTTCCTACAAATAAAAAAAGTTAAATTTCTTATGTTTTCTAGGATAATATGTGAGTCATTTGTAATATCATAACTGCCACAAGGTTTCTAAATCTTTCTTTTCTCTAATTGTGACCAAAAATGAGAAGACAACATTCTTATTAAATTTCTACCTAAAATTAGATGGAAGCTAACTTAAAAAAAAAAAAAACCCGAACAATAACACTGTTTTTAGCGACACATCAACGTAGCTGAAAGGAACGTTTGTGGGGGATAGACTATAACTGCTAACATCAGTGAATTGAGAGAGTTAGAAGACCATTAAGGAGGGAAAAAAATAAAACTTTTTGGTGATGCTTTTCCATAGAAGAGAAAAGCACATAACAAGCGGAAGCCAAAGCAGTAAAACTGGAAAGAAAGAATGGTCTATTGAAAGATATATAAGAGGACTACCCTAAAAGATTGAAGAAATAACTTTTCCTTGAACTGGATTTATTGTTCTGAGCAGGACAGGAACATAGAAAATGTAAGCTTCATATCTTCTAAAAGATTAAAAATAATAGTTTCTCCTGAGAAAGTAGAGCTAGCCTTCACAGGGAAGGACACATCCGCAATAAAAACTATTAAATATTGTTTAAAAGTAAAGTTGTCAAATTAAAAGTTGAGATATGTCCTCATTACAAAAGAATATCATGAATCAAATCAAGCAGGAACATAAAACTGAAAGGAAGCATAAATACAACCACAAACAAATATACAAGGGTACACACACCATCTATTCATAAACACACATGCATGTGTATACAAGTGAACACACACAAACTCATTAAAAAAAACACATATGTGTTCAAACACACCAGATGCATAGTCACAAATTACGTACTCATATGTATGCATATGCACAAACACATTTCACACATAGCATTTGTGCATACACAAATACATACAGCACACAAGTATGTATATGTGTATATATACAAACCACACAAATACACATGCATGGCCAAATGACACACAACCACACATGATCACATGACTCAAAGAAATACACACACAAGTGAGGTGATAACATAAACATTTATAAAAATCTTTAAGGAATGAAAATCACTGCATTAAAGAAAAGCATATATATTTATATTTATGTGTAATTAAAAAAATATAAAAATGACAAATTCCCCAAGGAGATGTTTAATAATCTCTGATAATTATCTCCAATCAAATTACATTAAAATCGAAAATAGAAACACAAATATAAAATTAGCATTTTTAAAAAATAGCTCCTTGAGAGATAAGTGACATCAGCATCATGGTGGAGTGAGCTCTTCCCTTGGACTGTCCCTTCTAAAATACAACTAGCGAGACATTCAAACACCAACAAAGGACACACATACAACATAGGAAATGTCTGGGAGACCCACACAGCCATATGCCTGAAGGTGGTGGTGAGGCTGGATCCTCTGGTAGAAGGTGAAGCTGCTTGGCAGGAGCTCTGCGGAGTGAGAAGACCCAGAGCTAGAGGAGGTGCTCTGTTCTTGCTGGGTGCACCAGCCCTGCACTCTAGCCTCATGTTTGCCAGGAGAGTGGCATGGTGAGAGAAGGACTGGTTAGATGAGTGGCTCAGCTGGGGAGGAGTGCTCTGTTCCCACCCAGCACTCCAGCCCTGTGCTCCAGTCCCACATTTGCTAGGAGAGTGGCACCATGAGAGAAGAGCTGGTTAGAGGACCAGCACAGCTGGGGAGAGGCACTCTGGTGCTGCCCAGTGCTCCAGCCCCACACTCCAGCCACATGGTCATGGGGAGCACCACATGGAGAGAGAAGCAGTGGCAGATAGTGCCCCATGAGCACCTAGAGCACCACACAGAGAGAGAAGCATCAGTTAGGGGAGGCAGGCAGGTACAAGAAAGTGCTCCTTACCCCTGCTGGCACTCCAGTCCTGCTATCACCAGAGCTTCACACAGAGAAGTGGAGGCTGAGGGAAGCACAAGGGAAGGAGAGCACCCCTCTTCCCGCCCAGTGCTACAGATCTTCCATTGGCCAGAGCATCACACAGTGAGAAAAGCAGCCAGTGGCCAGAGCTGGGGATCCCCAGATCATGATGGACCCAGAATACATAGTGCCTGATCCTCACCCAGTGGAGGCATGTGGCAGCAGTGCTGCCAGATAATAATGCCACGTGGGGGCAAAAATCCACACCATCAAGCAATATGAGAAAATATATTAACTCTCCAGACCAGAAGGAAGATGACAAGTTTCCTGAAGCCAACCCCGAAGACACAGAAATCCATAACCTAAATGACAAAGAATTCAAAATAGTTATCATAAAAAACTCAATGAGTCACAAGAAAACACAGAAAGACAAATTAACGAATTCAGCAGCTTCTTCACAAAAGAGAGTGAAACTTTAAAGAAGAACCAATCATAATTGTTGGAGATGAAAAACACAATGGATGAGATTTAAAAAAATCTGGACTCCCTAAACAACAAAACTGACAATATGGAAGACCGAATTAGCAATTTAGAAGACAATACTATAGAAATGCTTTAGAGGGAGAAGAAGAGAGAACTAAGACTAAAAAGAAATGAAGATGCTCTCGGAGAAATGTCTGACTTAATTAGGAAATGCAACATAAGGATAATAGGTATTCCAGAGGGGGAAGAAAAGATGAATGGAACAGAAATCATGTTCAAAGAAATAATTGCAGAGAATTTCCCAAACCTGGGAAAGGAGATGGAAATCCACGTAAAAGAGGCTACCAGAACTCCCAACCATGTGAATGTAAAAAGACCTACTGCAAGGCATATAGTAGTAAAGCTGGCAAAAGTCAATGACAAAGAAAAAATATTAAGGGTAGCAAGGAAGAAGAAAATAACTTGCAAAGGAACCCCTATCAGGTTTTCAGCAGATTTCTCAGCAGAAACCTTTACAGGCTAGGAGAAAGTAGAATGATATATTTGAAATCCTGAGAGACAAGAACTTCCAGCCAAGAATTCTCTATCTAATGAAAATCTCCTTCAGATATGATGGAGAAATATAAACTTTCCCAGATAAACAAAAGCTAAAGAAGTTCATCACCACAAGATCCCCACTATAAGAAATCTTCAAGAAGGCTCTCATACCTGAAAGGAAAAAAAAGAAAACAAGAAAAGGGTTACAAAGCCCTGAGCAAGGAGATGAATAGTTATGCAACAATCAGAAATTGGCAACTCTCTATCAGATCAGGTTGGTAAACACTTAATTCTTACATCAAGGATAAGGAAAAGGAAAATATCAAAATAAAAATTATATCATCACTTTAACCACAAACTCAAAACACAAGATGGAATAAGATATGACAAAAATAAATTAGAAGGGGCAGAGGAAAGGGCTGGAATCAGCAAAGTCTAAGGACATAAGAGGCAATCAGAAAATGGACTTTCTCATCTTTGAGACGTTTTATACGAACCTAATGGTAACCACTAAACAAATAATTAGAACAGAGACATATACGATAAACAAGGAGAAAATGAAGAATACCAACATAGTAATCTATCTAATCAAATTGGTAGCCCAATATACATGGGACAAGGAACAAAGGATATGCAGAAGAACTGGAAAATGTGCAATAAGATGACAGTATTAAGCCCTTACATATCATTAATCACTCTAAATGTAAATGGAATGAATTTTCCAATCAAAAGACACAGAGCGGCAGTATGGATTAAAGAACAAGACCAAACAGGAAACACATCTCAGCTCTAAAGGCAAATATAGGCTCAGAGTGAAGGGATGGAAGACAATACTCCAAGCTAATGACAAGCAAAAGATAGTAGGTGTTACCATACTTTTATCAGATAAAGTAGACTTCAAGATAAAACAGGTAAAGAGAGACATAGAGGGGCAGTATTTAATGATAAAAGGGACTCTCGAGCAAGAAGACATAACACTTATAAATATACATGCATCCAACACAGGAGCACCAAAGTACATAAAGCAACTATTAACAAACATAAAAGGAGATATTACCAACAACACAAAAATAGTAGGGGACCTCAACACTCCACTTTCTTCAAAGGACAGATCATCCAGACAAAAAGTCATCAAGGAGGTAGCGGATTTAAATGAAAAACTAGACCAGATGAACTTAATAGATATATAGAGAGTACTCCATCCAAAACCAGCAGAGTATGCATTCTTCCCAAGTGTGCATGCAACATTCTCAAGGATAGACCATATATTGGGAAACAAGGCAAACTTCAATAAATTTAAGAAGATTGAAATCGTATCTACTATTTTCTCTGACCATAATGCTATTGAACCAGAAAGCAACTACAAGAAAAAAGCAGGGAAAGGAACAAAAATGTGGAGACTAAATAACATGCTACTGAACAACAAATGGGTTGCTTAAGAAATAAAAGGAGAAATCAAAAAGTATTTGAAGACAAATGAGAACAAAATACACCATACCAACTCCTATGGGATGCAGCAAAAGCAGTCCTAAGAGGGAAAATTATAGCAATACAAACCCATGTTTACAAACAAGAAAAAGCTCAAATAAACAATCTTAAACTACACCTAACAGGAATAGAAAAAGAAGAACAAACAAAGCCCAGACTCAGTAGAAGGAGGAAAATAATAAAAATTAGAGCAGAAATAAATGAAATTGAAACAAAAAAGGCTGTAAAAAGGATCAATGAATCAAGGAGCTGGTTCTTTGAGAAGATAAACAAAATTGACAAACCCTTAGACAGACTCACTAAGAAAAAATGAGACAAGGCTCAAATAATTAAAATTAGAAATGAAAGAGGAGAAATTACAATGGATAACACTGAAATACAAAAGATTATAAAAAATATGATGAAAAACTATGTGCCAAAAAACTGGACAACCTAGTTGAGATGGATAAATTCTTAGACTCCTACAACCTCCCAAGACTGAACAAAGGAAAAATGGAGAATCTGAATAGATCAATCACAAGTAACAAGATTGAAACAGTTTCAAAAGCCTCCTGAAAAATAAAAGTGCAGGATCAGATGGCTTCTCAGGAGAATTCCACCAAACATTCAAAGGAGATTTATTACCCATTCTTCTCAAACTACTCCAAAAAATTGAGGAAGATGGAAATATTTCTAACACATTCTGCAAGGCGGAAATATTTCTAACACATTCTACGAGGCCAATATCACCCTGAGACCAAAGGCAGGAAAGGACAACACAAAGAAGGAAAATTACAGGCCAATATCGCTGATGAACATAGATGCAAAAATCCTGAACAAAATATTGGCAAACCAAAGACAGCAATACATTAAAAAGATCATACACCATGATCGAGTGGGATTCATACCAGGGACACAAGGATGGTTCAACATCCGCAAATCCATCAATGTGGTTCACCACATTCAGAAAATGAGGAAGAAAAACTACATGATAATCTCCGTAGATGTGGAGAAAGCATTTGACAAGATCCAACATCTATTCATGATAAAAACTCTCAGTGAAATGGATGTAGAAGGAAAATACCTCAACATGATAAAGACCATATATAACAAACCCTCAGCCAACATCATGCTCATTGGGGAAAAACTGGAAGCCATCTGTCTGAGAACAGGAACAAGACAAGGGTGTCCACTGTCATCACTCTTATTCAACATAGTATGTGAGGTTTTGTCCAGAGAAATTAGACAAGAAAAAGAAATAAATGGAATCCAAATAGACACTGAAGAAGTGAAACTCTTGCTGTTTGCAGATGACATAATTTTATATATAGAAAACCCTAAAGAATACATCAGAAAACTATTCGAAATAATCAACAACTGCAGCAAAGTTGCAGGGTAAAAAGCTAACTTACAAAAATCAGTAGCATTTCTATACTCAAATAATGAACTAACAGAACAAGAACTCAGGAATACAATTTCATTTACAGTCCCCCAAAAAAGAATAAAATATCTAGGAATAAATTTAACCAAGGAGGTGAAAGACCTATACAAAGAAAACTATAAGACATTACTGAAAGAAATTGGTAATGATATAAAGAAATGGAAAGATATTCCATGCACATGGATTGGAAGAATAAACATAGTTAAAGTGTCAATACTACCTAAGGTAATCTACAGATTCAATGCAGTCCCAATCAGAATCCCAATGACATTCTTCACAGAAATAGAACAAATAATCTTAAAATTCATCTAGGGCAACAAAAGATCCAAAATAGCCAAAGCAACACTGAAAAGCAAGAACAAAGTTGGCGGCATTGCATCCATGACTTCAAAATATATTACAAAGCTATAGTAATCAAAACAGCATGGTACTGGTACAAGAACAGGCACATAGATCAATGGAATCGAATTGAAAGCCCAGAAATAAAACCACACATCTATGCATAGCTAATCTTCCACAAAGGAGACAAGAACATACCCTGGAGTGAGGAAAGCCTCTTTAATAAATAGTGCTGGGAAAACTGGACAGCCACATGCAAAAGAATGAAAGTAGACCATTATCGTTTCCCATGCACAAAAATACACTCAAAATGGACCAAAGACTTGAAGGTAAAACCTAAAACCATAAAACTTCTGGAGGAGAATATAGGCAGTACACTCTTTGTTATCAGACTTAAAAAGATCTTTTTGAATACCATGTTTACTCAGACAAGGGAAACAAAAGAAAGAATAAACAAGTGGGGCTTCATCAGACTAAAGAGCTTCTGGAAGACAAAGGAAACCAAGATCAAAATGAAAAAACAACCCACCAACAGGGAGAAAATATTTGCAAATCATATATCCAATAAGGGGTTAATCTCCATAATATATAAAGAGCTCACACAAATGAACTACAAAAAACAAACAACACAATCAAAAAGTAGGCAGAAGATATGAACAGACATTTTTCCAAAGAAGACATACGGATGGCCAATAGGTGCCTGGAAAGATTCTCAACATCACTAATCATCAGGGAAATGCAAATCAAAACTACACTTCTATACCATTAGCTGTGGCTATAATGTCTATAATCACCAGGACAAAGAACAACAGATGTTAGAGAGGTTGTTGAGAAAAGAGAACCCTCATCCGCTGCACGTGGGAATGCAAACTGGTGAAGCCACCATTGAAAACAGTATGGAGATTTCTCAAAAAATTAAAAATAGAACTACTATATGATCCAGCTATCCCACTACTGGGTATCTACCCAAAGAACTGGAACTCAACAATGGAAAGAGATTTATGCACCCCTATGTTCATTGCAGCACTATTCACAATAGCCAAGATGTGGAAGCAACCCAAGTGCCCATCAACAGATGATTGGATAAAGAAGATGTGGTATACAGACACACACACACACACACACAACTATTCAGCCATAAAAAATACAAAACCATCCCATTTTCAACCACATGGCTGAACCTTGAGGGCATCATGTTAAGCGAAATAAGCCAGACAGAGAAAGACAAACACCATACGATTTCACTTATGTGTGGAATATAAACAAACTTACGGACAAAGAGAATAAATTAGTGGTAACTGGGAGAAGGGAGGTGGGAGGGTGGGCACAAGGGGTGAAGGGGCATACTTATATGGTGTATGACAAACAATAAGGTACAACTGAAAACTCACTATGTTACAAGCTGTTATGACCACAATAAAAAAAATACAAAAAAAAAAAACCCCTTGGGAATAACTTAAAATTTTCTCACTAACATTTAGGAGAAAGAGAATGTCAAATGTACATTTATGGTTTACTGATTTTTAAAATTAAACAGGTCTCATTAATGGAGTAAACACTTTAATGTGTTCAAATATATTTGACCCTGGAATTCTCTTTATTTGAGATCTAAAATCATTTTCCCTAAGAATGTTTCCAGAATTTCCTCCTAGAGATGACATACCAGGCCCTAGTTTTTCTAATTACTCCTCCTTGACCACAGCTTTGTTCAGTCTCTTTCTAAAAAGACAGCTTGCGATTATAAAATGTAGATCCCTTTCTGATAACACTTCTGATAATACTGCACAAGGCTAAAACGCTTAACCCAGTTATCACACCTAGTATTCATTTAAATATCTTGATTCTATTCTCTGAACCATTCGTTTTCCTGAACTAAATGCTCAGTCCTTAGCCTTTAAGAAAGCAAATGTTTTTTGTTAAGGCATTTAGGCATGATGAAGTCAAATTTTTGACATAGTATGCACAATTCCCAAGGTTTGCCTATATCAATCCTTTCTTGAAACCACTGTGAGGAGGGGTGTAATAGGAAGAGATGAGAAGGCTGGGTGAAGCAACTAGGTTTCTTCATCCATGGTTATGCATAACAAGAGGAAATAGTCCTACCGAAAGCCCTATTTCTGAGCATATTTCCAATTATATTTTTGCTGCTTTCAACACTTTCTCTAGGTAACTTATATTGGCATACATGTGAAAACATTTCTCACTTCTCTGTATGTGTGTGTGTATTTTATTCTGTGTCTGATGATTCCGTAATGATTTTTTTTCTGATTATTTCTGCCAGCACTCTGTTGTGGACACTCATCTCTCCAAGCATTTTGAGATTTTTTTATTGTGGGATCATGTGTGATTGAACTTTACCTGTGGCAATTCTTGGAAGAAAGAAGTCCTCTAGAGAGGACTTTGTTTTCCTTACTAGGTACCTGGCTTACTAACAACCAAGGAATGTTTTAAAAATAACTCCTTGCCTCCAGGATTGTTGGATCTGAGGTTATTTTATATTTGGGTAGCAGACTTGTATGGGGTTTGCCGTTGTAAATATTCTGTTTTGTTTTCCCTCCTTTCAGTCTACTCACTGTTTGAGACAGGTGATTTCTTGGGGTATCTCCCTGTGGACTGCGTTTTATTCTAGTTTATCTTTTAACTAAGGATATAGGTTTCAGATTTTGCAGCTTTATGCTTCCATCTCCTTTCATTATCTTCACATGGGACAGACCCTGCATCCTGCAAGTACGAGAAAAAGTTGACAAGTTCTCAGAGATTTTCAGTTATCCACAGGACAGCTGGAAGCTTCCAAGATGCTTATTTTCTGGATTTCAAATTTTGCATGTTTGCTATCTGTGTTTCTCTTATTTATTTCCTGTTCAATGAGATAAAGTGCTATTTACCCTACATATTTAATATTTTGCCACGTAACAGTTATTCAGACTCTCTTGTTCTCTGTATTCATGCAGGGGGACATCCTTACTTTGTGTGTCTAGTGTGGCTGGGATGTTGTCCTGACTCTTAGTCAAAAAGCCCGTTAATTAACTAGAAAAATGTCAACGCCTCGTTTTTTAAAACATTTCTAATACTCTATTCAGGATCCAAATGTTTTATTTCAATTCAGTACATGTGGACCCATGAAGGTCAATACATCAGACTTTAATATCTGCAACTATATAACATCATTTACCTCTTGCTACATAAATTCAGTTGATATTTTAAAATACTTTCTATATAATAAGTGTGAATTGTATTAGCTCTAACACAGGGCTAAAATGGTTAAGTGCAGCCATACTGAGTGTTTCTAATCCCTTTGCATTTCAAGACACTTTAGACAAATTCAAAATTGATTTTGGCACATATAGGAACAAATATTGAGGAAAAAGATAATTTTTCACATAATTTTACATTTAGAAGCATGAAGAAATAGCTATTTGTGTTTGTTTTCAACCCCAAATTAAAAACATACAAGTATGTGTGACACTGAATATTTAAACATGGGGAGAATACATACAGAAAAGCCAAAATAGTAAGGAATTTTGTTCACAACATGGTGGTAGGAACAACTAATTTAGTTCTTCTGAACAAGAAAGCTATAGCTAATTCCTATATAATCTACTAAGAATAGTTATTTTTGACAATTTGATTATAAGGATATATTTATATTAAAGAAATTATTAAATAAAATGAATAAGCAAATCTCCATAACTTAGCTTAAGAAATAAAGCATTACCTGCACATTTGTGACTTTTCTCAGTGACACCCCATCCTTCTCCCTAAATGCAGCTGCAATTATGATTTTTGTGTTTCATTAATTTGACTTGTATTAAAATTTTATAATGTAGGATAAATAGGATATAAGCTGAATCTTTGTGGCTCCTTATATGTTGCTTCCACTCATATTCGTATCTCTTTTCCACATGAGAGTTATTGTGTTAGTCATCCCTTATCCTCTGTATAGGTATTTGACATACAAGCATCCTAAAGTTTTTATCTTGATGACCTGGAATCATATTACATATACAAATTCATGTATTTTTCTATGACTTACTTATCCTGTGCTCAACATTCTTTTGACTCATTCTCCTTAATCAGCATAACATTGCCACATGATATTTATAATATGGATACTTCTAATCTTGATGGACATTTGGGTTGTTATTTGTTATTACATGCTATTAGCATTCTAATAAATGTCTCTTGGTCAAAATGTAAAAGGATTTATCTCTACTATATACTAAATAGTGGAATTGCTAAGTCATGCATCTTCACCATGACTAGGTGACGTCAAATGTTTTTATGAAGTGCTGTAATAGTCTAGATTTGAACTGGCAATAAACAAAAGTAGTTGTTACTTTACTTTCTCATCAAGAATTGGTGACATCAAGTTTCTTGAGATTTAGTAGTATTGTGGGTATGAAGTGACAAGAACTGGGTATATTATTTACACTTACCTGATTGCTAATGTAGTTTGTAATTTTGGCATACTGTTATTAGCCATTTCTGTAGATGTTTCTTACTATTCAAATGTGTTTTTTTCCACTTTTATGTTAATTTATGATTTTCTGGTTGATGTGTACTTCTTTATATTTTGGAAATAATGCTTTTTATTTTATGGTTTGGAAATACCTAATTCCAATATTTGAAATATTCTTTTTCTTTCTTAGTGGAATTTTTAAAGAATAGAGCCCTAGATAGCAATACAAAAAGTTTATCAATCAAAAGTTTATATTTTAGGATATGTTTACTTGAAAAATCCTACCTTGAGATCTTAAGTAAATCATCCTGCATTTTATCAAAGTTATTCAATTTTTTTCTTTTTTGCAAATATGTCATTAATCTATTTGTAATTGACTTTTTGAATCTAATGTAAAGTCATAAAAACTATTTTTGTCCATAGGTAACCAATTGAATAGCCATATTTTCATTAGAAATCTGAAAAGCCAGTTCGGTCATATTTCAAGTTTACTTATGTGAGTGCATTCAATTCTGGCTTTATTTTCTGTATCACTGATCTCTTTGTCAAATCATATTGTCTTAATTACTATAGCTTTATAATAAATTATGTTATTTTGACTGAAACTTTATTTAATAGATAGACAGGAAAATTGAAATTTTTATTATATTAAAAATTAGTAGCTGGTTTTATGTTGAGTATACTGACATGCTTCCTAAAGTCTTTCAGCAAATATATGTGTGTCTCTCAAAAAAAAAAAAATCACTGTGTGTCTTGGTTATATTTTTCCCAAGTATCTGATTCTTGTTGTTATTATAAAAAATGACCACCTCCACAAACATGCACACACAAATTTTATGGCTTAAAGGATAGTTTAAGATTTTGTTGGGAAAGTAAAACTATACTAGGACAAATCATAATCAAACTTCTGAAAAGTAAAGAAAAAGAAAAAGAATCTTGAAAGCAAAGAGAAACAACCTGTTATCTATAAGGATTCAAATTCAAATGACAGTGTATTACTCATCTGAAACCATGGAGGCCAGCAGAAAGTGACACAATATTTCTCAAATGGTAAAAGAAAAGATTTGTCAACTGAAAATTCTATATCCAGCAAAACAATCCTTCAGAGAAGAAGGCAAACAAAGAAAAAACTTAAATATTTTGTTGATAGTAGAACTTCCATTAAAGGTTGGCTAATGGAAATTCTTTGACCAGAAAGGAAATGATAGAAGAAGAAAGCCTGGAGAATTGAAGGAAAAAAGAACAACAGAAAGAGCAAAAATATGATTGTATATACTAGACTCTCCTCTTCATGAGTTTAACAAATCAAATAATTGATTGAATTAAAAATTATAAAACTATCTTAATCTCAAGGCTTTGATATTTACAAGTGAGGCAAGTAAAGGGAACTAAATTGAAGTAAGGTTTCCATCCTTCACACACACACACACACACACACACACACACACTCAAAATGGAAAAATGTTGCAGCTGGAAGACTCTGTTAAGTCACATGGATGTATTCTAAAACTCAGAGCCACTACTAAAAGCATACAAAGAGATACTCAATAATATTATTATAAATCAAGATAGAATCTTAAAAATACATTCAAGTAACCCGACAGAAAGTCAAGAAAAGAGAAACAAAGTATCGAGAACCAAAGGAAATAAACAGAAAACAAATAATAAAATGAGAGACTTTAGCTCTAACATATCAATAATTACCTTTGATATAAATGATCTAAATACACCAACAAAAGGCAAGATTGGCAGAGTGGATAGGAGAAATATTAACCAATTATATTCTCTTTACAAGACTTGTAACCGATCATAACAAATCATAGCAATGCATTTCTTCACTTCAACAGATTTTTTTGTCTAGCATTGCTGCTGTCATCTGACCATTAAAACTTCTGGATGATTCAGGAATTCAAAAGCATCAATATACCTAAATGAGGAGGATTGCTGTGATTCCAAAGGCTCCTAAAATTTACCCTCTCTTTTATTCCATATTTCATCATGCAGTATCCTTAGGGCTTTTTTCTTTTCCTACAGCAAACAGAATTACCTAGAACGATTGGAAATATGTTTATATTATCAATTCCTTTCTCTTAAAAAGTCCATTGATTACTTAAGCTTCAAGTTTATGTAAAGAGTTGGTTTATATATTTATATAATTTTGCTGCCTAGAGTTCTCTCCTGATCTCAGTAAATGGTTCCACGGTCTACTTATTTGTTTACAAAATAAAAATAGGGTATTTTTGTTGCATCACATGTCTGCAGATTTCTACAAGATTAAGCTTTGTTGACTTTATATACAAAATATTCATTGCTTGTGTTGTTTTTCTCTTTTTACATAGCCTTCTCTCTGAGCCCATCCTAGTTAATATCTCAGTCAGATTATATTAGTCTTCTAAATGATTTTCTTCTCAATTCTTGCCCTATTTGATTCATTGTCTACAAATAAGACAGAATCATCTTTGTGAAAGCTAAATCTCATTTTTGTGTTATCCTATTTAGACCGTTTGTTGTCTTCGCATTTTTCTTTGAATAGCTGTGACCGGGTCTAGTATAACAATGATTTGGGGCTCAATTTAATCCTCAACAAGTCCTTCTTACTCTCTATATGTTAACAAAGTTTCCTTCCATTTCTTGATGGTTTATGCCACACTTCTACCCTGCCACATCATCTACTCACTAGCACCTATTTAAGTCATATTTCTTTTTCTTTTTTTTAAAAGATTGGCCCTGAGGTAACAGCTGTTGCCAATCTTCCTCTTTTTTTTTCTTCTCCCCGGGACATAGTTCTATATTCTAGCTGTAGATTCTTCCGGTTGAGCTACGTGGTTCACCACCTTAACATGGCTTGATAAGCAGTGCTAGGTCCACCCCCAGGATCTGAACCTGTGGAACCCTGGGCTGCTGAATCAGAATCCGTGACTAATCATTCACCCTGGGGCTGGCCCCTTAAGTCATATTTCTGCTGCCACTGTGCCTCTGAATCTCTCCTGAATAATTGATTTCTTGTGGACAAATCCATTGGATATCTCTCAGTCCTTAGATTACTTGAACATTTGCAACAATTGAGAATATTGACTATTTTACTATCTTTTAAGAACTCTCTTTCTTTTTGACCTAGGATAATTCCTCTCCGGTCTCCTCTCCTACATTTTGGTACATAGATTTTTTATGTCCTCATTGTATTGTATTATTCTTTCCCCTACTGAAATATTAGAAATTTTTAAGGTTCCACTGTAAGACTTTAATTATTACTACTGTTGTTTTTGTTACTGTTTTTAGTATTATTTTTATTTTATCTTTATTCTCCTCTCTTTGTCAATAGTTCTCAACCAGAGGCACATAAATAAGGATGATTTTAAGCTTTGTTAATGTGTACATTCTGCTATACTATTCTAAAATTCTTATTTAATTGGTGTGGCATGTGACTCTAGTATTTTTATTTTCATTTAAGTTACACAGATATATATAACACCGATTTAGAACTCCTGATGTAGGCAATATTACTCACTCACAGGTTAAATACTGTCTTGCCTATTCATTCTAAAATGTAAATCTCTAATCCATCCCATTTTATTGAACCCCGACAGCCAACTGGATGTCTCAGGAACACTTCTAATAAAACATTACCAAACAAAACACATCAACTTCTTTTCCCTACACACACACGTACATACATACCTCAAAACTAAACTTTTGTGTTTTCCATCTCTTATTGATTGGGCTAGGGGCTAACTGGTTAACCAGTTTCCATTATAAGGCAAAGACCCACATCTCAGAGAGTTTAAATATCTTAGGCAGTGCCCATAGGTAGTAAGTCAAAGAGTTCAAATTCGCTTTCAGAGTCTGCAAACTTCAAATTTAGGATTTTCTTCCTAAGTCCAAGATAATTTGTGAAGTGATTGAATGATGAAGTCTATTAAAATTTTTTCTCCATTGATTCTTTGATCATGGTTTAATTTTCCATTTGTTTTTAAAAGTTAAAGAATCAACCAACTCCAACAGATACAGTTCACTGACTGTATAGGGTGAGTGGTAAATTTGACGTTTCACCTAGCGTCCAAGCAATTTATTGAATAAGTTAAATTTTTCCCATTAAACTTATTCAGAGGCAAGCACAAATATTTACTATAACTCAAATAAAAAAATTGAGAGATATATAGAGGTAGCTACCGAGAGAGAGAGAGAGACAGAGAGATAGGGTGACACAGAGAGAGAGAGAAAGGAAGAGGGGAGCAAATCAACTGAGAATAGAACATGAAGTGCTGACTTATTAGCACTTATCTAGATCTCCCTCCAGGTCAGCAACAACTGTCTTACTACTCACTAATTTAATTGTTTTGAAGGATCTTATCCAAATAATTAGTTGATATTTTTAAGTTAATCAGCATGATTCTGTTGCTGAAAGTGCTGCTTATAAAAGAGAAAAAAACAAGAGTGACTAGGTGATCTGTATATTGGCATGACAGCTGTTCAATGGAAGCACGATATTCCTATTTTTTCCTACTTTAAATGGAGAACATGAGGGTAAGATATAAAGGGCATAAATAAATATGATAACTTCAAAACAATTATAGAACACTATGGGAGATGTAACTAATGAGTCTGTAATTACTAGACCATAACATTTTAATTAAGATTCTAATTTGAAAATATGGTTGATTATTCACAGGGGTCTTTAAACTTTTTTCTTATTATAATTTAATTAATTAACCCAAAGTAACATTTAAGGTTCCTTTAGCAAATTAGCTTAATAATTTGAAGGAAAATGAACTCATCAATAGGATTGTGAGTTAACATAAAATTACTATAAACGGTACTAATGTAGAATTCTACTACAACTGAAATATATCCTATTACTATGCACAAAATATGGAATACCATTTTGAAAAAAAAATCTATGTGCTTAATCGAGTTAAAAATAAGAAGCTCACAATATTTTTAGTTTTTTATAACTATTTAAACAGATGTTCTTTCTCTTAATCCCTCCCATTGATTTTCATGGAATATCCTTATCTTACTATTATCCATTTTAATAGATAATTTTCAGAGCACACATCTTGGAAAAGAATGAAATTATTCTGTTTGCAGTTTCACTAAATTAAAATCATTTTTAGTATACTCTTCATCTGTTGGTAAATACGTGAAGCATATGCAAACTTAAATAAACAATAATAAAGCTAAGAGTTTAGTGTTCACTAAAAGTTGAATATACATAAGAATGTTTTTCTGACATATTAAAGATTTAGGACAGGAATTTAGTGGGTAGCAGGAGCAGGGAAATTGAAACATGGGCAGAGGCTAGGGAAAGATCTTGATTCAAATCACTTAGATCTCAATAAGGTGGAATGTCCTCTTGTCTACAATGAAGGCAAGGATCAATAAAGTCAAGTCTTCAGCATTCCTCTTTTCCCTGAGCAAACCATTTCAGGACTATCATAGACATAAATTCTTGGCTATGAAGATAAGACTTAGTTCACCTGTTAAACATAATTCTAGTTTGTTCACCTGTTTTAAACACAGATTACTGAAATACCAATAACATATTTAGGAAGTTAAAAGAAATAGTGCTTTACATCAGATGTGTTCATTTTTTATTTGCTTAAAAACACATGCTTGCTTTATTTTTAAAAACTTTTAATCATTTATTCGGTTATATTATATTGTTTATGACAGACATTTCAAAATTCATTCAAAAGGAAGTAACTGAAAATCAACTGAAATTATATTTTGCAATATTTCATTTCTAGTGAGTTTTATTTCTCCATATCTGGAGGAGTACAGATTAAAACTGACAGCCCAATACAGCTTAACGTGGATTATTAATTGAAATCTGAAGAATATTTAATCAATTTTGACTTCTTTATGGTTTTGAGTTGAATAGAGAGTTTAAAAAGCTAAAAGAGAGTGACTGTAGGAAAATACATTAAGAATTAACCTCTATAATGATAAGTAAATTAGCTAAAAAGAAATATGTGTATGCTTTTATATATATTATATGTATAATATATATGCAATATTTTGGATATTGCATATTTGGATATCGCATATTTAGACACCCAGAAAGATATGAATCATTTCAGGTATGTTCATATGGCCCTGCCAGCAATTAGGCTAATGGGTAGATTAATGTTCTCTATATTGTTAAAATCTATGAGGTGTATGGAGAAAACACACTTAGAATGAGCATAAATAGTGAACTGTTTACCAATAAATTACACATTTGTATAGCATAATTAGACCTTATAGCGAGGTAGTTGATAAAAACACTTCTTTTGGGGGCTGAATTTATAGGTAATCTGACAATGCTGAATGTATATTCTGTGAAGATTATCCTTCTCTGAACTATATCCCAAATATCACACAAAATTCCACCAACTAGAATTTCATAATTTTTAACAAACCAATATCCACCCCCACCAGCCCATCCCCTACCCACAGAGTAGTGCCATCAACAGCCAGTTCTGAGCCCCTCTGTGAATCCAAACTAGGTTCACTTAATGGATTAGAGGCTCTCAGTTTAAGGACTAGGACTCTTGGATTAACACAGTGCATTTAACAAGAGTACAGGTACAGAAAGCATGAGCGGACAGTTTATATGGAGCAGAAGTAGGGAAGTTAAGGAGTGAAATATGATTTTTGAAGCAGTTCACACTTTGAATAAGGCGAGTGTTGGTGACATTCTCTAGTACAGGATATACTTGAATATTCTGAATATTTATGGGATATTGGATGCTTGAGAAATTCATACACCAGGAAAGTCTCAACAGTTAAGAGTGGAATAAAGGCATATAAGAAATTGTAAAATGGTAAATGTGAATTTTTAAATATATCTTAAGGGTCAACCAAGCTTTAATAGCTGCCTTAGGAAACATTCTCTGATTCGTAGCCCATAGAATTCTCTGCTTCTACACTCCTTCTATGCCTGAATAATGCATCATTTTAAGCTCAATTTTGAGACACTTCTTTATCAATCCATTCAGTTAATAACTATTGAGAAACTATCATTCATTAAACACTGTTCTAAGATCTAGAGTGACAGCAATGAAAAAAAAGAGATAAAAATTATTTCCCTCATAGAGTTTATTTCTGTTTGGGGCTGTTATAACAAAAACCATTAATCTGGTTATGAAGTGGAGAAGGTCTTTGAGATAACTCCACCCATCTGGGACACTGATGGGTTTATGTACCTTCTGAAGGATGTGTCTCTGTGTGTGTGTGTGAGAGAGAGAAACCGCTGAGTGTAACAATTTTGTCATAGACTCCACGAGCTTAGCTAAATTTAATTGCACTTTAATCTGTGGATTCATACAGATCTCTCTCCTCCACCTTGGGGAAATTCTCTGTGGCTTCACAATTAGGCTCAGAGCTGGAGTAAGGGGCACACATCATTTAGAATAAGAGAAAGTCTGATCAAGAGCACCCCTGTTAGAGTTCAGAGGCTGTCCTTGCCGCTGGTTACCACTTATAGAAACCTTGCCAACAGGAGAACTAGTACTTCTGAATTAAAAACAAAACACACACACACACACATGAAGAAAGAAGCAACGTGTTTTATGTAGGTTCCTTGAAGAAAACATCTCAAAACAGAACAGGATGCTCACTGTACCAGGTGCCCTTGACACATCTGGGAACCTCAGAAAAGACACCTGGACATCTTAGTAAAAGTGGCTCAGAACCCAGTGAGAAGAGTAGTGTCACATCAGCAAGGGCTGAGTCTCTTCAAAGATCTGGACACCAGTTTCAATGAAAGGGTCAAGGCCTCAATTCTACCTCTGATGCTCTGTCTGGCCTCCACTAGTGGCCTCTACTTCTACTCACCTATTTCAACCACTATTTCTCTCGCGTTTATTACTGTATTGAACAACGTCAATGTTTGTTCATTTCTGTTTTACTCTATTATATAATAACAGGTGGCAGGGAAAATGCCATTTTCCCATCAGCACTTAACATACAATGAATTGATTTTCTATGATAGAAACTTTATTTTACATCTAGAAATAAGTTACTATATGGTTATTTGTTACAGCAGCATTGAGAAATTAATACAAGAGCTTTTGGTTCTGATGGTGTCAATTTTTCCATTAGAGAATATAAAAATAAGTATTTAAAAATTAAAATGAGAAATATTTATTTCCTTATCTTAGAGAAAATTCTTGCTTACAATTTATTCCATTATATCATTTACCATATATCTATTTATCTAACCTTACCTCCAGAACATCTTTCTATCTTTCTGAACTTAAGACAATTTTGTGTCTCTTTGTTATAGTCAAAAGAAAATTCAAAGACTTTTCCTTGATATGAATATTTTATTGAGCGAGAAACAAACTCACGAACAGGAAGACTTCAAACCTGAAAGTGGTATGAAGCTCAGAGGCATGACATTATGAGATGGCTTCTAAAATAGAAATGAGGAGGCTTTTCAACCTCTACAATGAGTGGTTATTACATTGGGGATTTCCAGAAGGCAGGGGATAGGTTAAAAATGATTATCTCATATTATTTTAGGAAGATGACTTAAGTTTCATTTATGATTATCGGACACATTTAAAAGAAAGAACCTAAGTTAAGTTTTGCTTATATTCATGAAATAAGCTAGGTTAAGTTTTGTTCATGTAGCTTAGTTAGTTTTGTCTGCTTGGGGGATCTTCAAGACTGATTTCCATTTTATTTTATTTTATCAATATAAATATACTTTTTCTATAATTATATCAAGTGAAAAATTCTGATATCATTAATATCTCATTATTTTAATTATTTTATAACATCTCATAATGTGTTTATACTATAATCATTCTTCTTCTGCCAAACATTTTATTTGATTTATTTTTCATTACAAGTTATGCCATGAATAAATTGAGAGTTCTTACTAACGTTACTAATGTATTACAATAATCTTAGGCCATTCTTTTTTCAAGATGTCAGCATTTTAGCATTCAGAGAAAAAACGACTTTACTGAAATAGGTCAACAAGCAAACCTGTAATTTTTATGGTAAAAACAGGATATCTAGGTCAGTCACCATTCGCTGCATTGTCCCATATTGGTCCGCAAGAAAAATAAACTTGTTGGACCCTCTCCTGACATTTAAAGGAAATGATACATCCTATTGAGTACTTTACCTTTTCAATCAGCGTTCTTCCACGGATTTTCTTCCTTCGTCAGATTAGTCAGCAGTGATCTTCTGAGAAGGAATTGGAGATATCAGTTTTCTTTTATTTGAGCCCACCAGGAAGAGAATACATTTTGTAGCTGTTCTTGGGCACAGGTAGCTCACTGTGGGTGCTCATAAAAAGGTTCATTATTACTATTTGATTTAATAATTTGGCAAGCCAGGCTCACGCAGTTTCTTGCAAGACTATTTCATAGCTATGAAAGGCAAAAAAAAAATTCTTTCAGGAAACAAGGACACCAATTTATGCTTGAAAATGAAAGGTGGCATCTTGAAAAATTAAGATTAGATTATATGTCTGTGCATAAGTGAATGATTTTGACAGGTGAAAAAAAAGACATATTTACTCTGCAACTAATATACAGCAACTCATATAAAACACAATAACCATGTTGCTCTTCTCAATTCGGACTGTATCTTAGTTGTAGTAAAAGATAATTTTAGGCAGATGGTCTTTAACATGTGCAGGCTGATGCTGACAAGTGCACAATGTACATGCATTTTGAAAGAGTGAAATGAGGGAGACAAATACAAGTCTTAGCATTTTTAAATTATTTTGATTTTATTGTCATGTCTCTGATCTTTTTGTGACAATTTTGTATACTCTTACCAAACAGCTTTTTGACATCTTCTGTTTTTCTGAGTTTATCTAATCATCAAAGAATGTGTCCTCCAGGTGTCTGCAAACATAAGCTAAACTAAACTAAACTAAACTATTCCTGGGCTTTTCACCTCCTCCCCAGGATTCTATAGTCCCAGGGTTGGAGAAATGCTGAGGTTCCAAATACGCCTGGATGAAGGAAGAGACTAGGGTGCATAGAGACAGTTAGCTCTTGTCCTAAGATGGCCTCTAAAGAAGAACAACTCCTAGTATTCACCTCCTTTTGTGATCTCTTGTCACAGTGAAATTGATTCGGCACTGCGACTCACTTTAACCCACAGAGAATGCAGAAGTAACACAGTTCCAACGTTGGGACTAAACCTTAAGAAGGCGTGGCAGGCAGCTTCTGCTTTCATATTTTTGGGAGCCCAATAAGAAGTTCAGCTTCTTTGTTGTAGACACCGGTGGATAGAGTATGTGAGGAAGGCAACAGAGAGGAAGAGCCTCTGAGACTACAGGGAAAGAGATCCAGCCATCTCAGCATCCCAGGTGGTCCTAACTGTCTAGCCCTTCCTGCCTCGTACTCAGGCAAATAAGTAGAGTCACCTTGGGCATCCCAGTGGCCATCTGATCACAACAGCATGAAAGACCCTAAGCAAAAACAACAGAGCTGCTCAGCTGAGTCCAGATAATGATGCATTATTGTTTTAAACCACTGTGCTTCTTTTTTAAGATTGGCACCTGAGCTAACAACTGTTGCCAATCTTTTTTTTCTGCTTTTTCTCCCAAAATCCCCCCAGTACATAGTTGTATATTTTAGTTGCGGGTCCTTCTAGTTGTGGCATGTGGGATGCTGCCTCAGCATGGCCTAATGAGCCGTTCCTGTGTCTTTGCCCAGGATCCAAACCGGCGAAACCCTGGGCCGCCTAAGCTGAGCAGGTGAACTTAACCACTTGGCCGCAAGGCTGGCCCCTAAGTCACTAAGTTTTATAGTTGGCTCAGCAACCAATAAACCAGAGCATTGATCCATGAACATTGCCGAGGCAAAGAAAGCCAAGTAAATACCACGTTTTGGCTCATTCCATGGCTTATATCATTTTATCATTTAAACAGACCTATCACAGAGCCACTAATAGTATCACATCCCTATCAGAGATAAAGAAACTGAAGTTTATGAATTTTTTGGTAAGAGGTATTAGATATGTTGAACCTACGTTGCACTCCAGTTACTAAAGACACAGTGAAACCATTCACATAGGCAAAAGCAGAAATGATCCTGTCACACTTCAGCTTATAATTTCCCAGTGGCTTTCCTTAACATTCCAAGTTCAATCCAAATCCTTACCTTGGCTTGCAAGACGCTGAATGATCTGCTTCTCTGCGTCTTCTCTGCCTTCATTCCTAGTCTCTCCTCCCACCCCCTCCCCCTTCCCATCCCAATTCTCTGCTACTCGTTTCCTTACTGATCCTGGAATAGTGCATCCCTGCTTCAGGGTTGTTAGCTCTTGCTGTTTCCTCTTCCAGTAACAGCAACTAATCAACTTTCTGAGTGCTTAGTAGGTGCTAGGCACTGAGCATTAGGTTATTAATCCATTACTACTCAAAACAAGCCATCAAATGTATTGCCCATTTGGAGAAATTGATGCAGAGAAACTTATGAACCTTGCCAATGTAACATAGCAAGTGAAAGAACCAAAATATGAACACAGGCTATCTGGCACAAAGTTTCTATGCTCAAGACCATAGTGAATACAACTCCCTTAAACACTTCTACCAAATACATACAAAGCTAGTGCCTCAGCTTGCTTCAGTTCTTTGTTCAAACGTCATCTTATCAGAGTGAGCTCTTTCCTAACTTTATGTAAAGTAGAACTCTTGCATCTCTATCCGCTTACTCTGCTTTATCTTTCTTCATAGCACCAATTGTCATTTGATATACTATATATTTATTTGTTCGTTGTTCATCTCTCTTCCCACTCAAAACTAAAAGAGCAGGAGATATTTCTTTGTTAGTTACTTCTGACTTCTAGTGTTACGAAAAGAGCCTGGCAAGTAATAGGCACTTAAAAATAATTGTCAAATAAAAAAAAGAATAGAAAACTCAGGATTTTAATTCACTTTGCAGTCTGAATCTAGTTTGACCATACTCTGCTCCTATATTTATTTTGGATTACTACCATGGGCATTGTTATTTAAATGCTAATTTACATTTATATTTTCAGGTGCACACATTTGTCTTTCATGCTCAAATAGATTTTAAAGCCTTTGAGTAGAGGATATAACTCTTATTTTTGCTTTACTCATACATAATGCTTTATGAGCAAATAAATCATTTTGTGAGTATATTTGATTCTCTTTAATGAACCCAATTAAACTCTGAATTTTAGTAAAGTAAATGCAGTCATATTGCAAGGTTGATCTAAATCCTGTTCTTACACTTAATAACATTAGCTGACATCTCTATTATTAATTTCCTTATTGTAAAACAGGCCTAGTGATATTAATGTCTATATCATATGCCTTCATATGAGTCATAGTAGGTTATGTCATGATGCAGTGACAATATATACATCTACGCACGCACATGCACACACATTTATACACATTTTTTCCCTCTTCATGGAACATTAGGTTTGAGTTTATCTTACTCTCTACTGCAGTGTCCTTCATATGCTAATTGAAAATTTCTGGCTGTATCACTTTCATGGAACTTCCTCGGTGACATCTGCTCCTAAGTTTGTTGCGGTACAGAAGAGGGAGACGAAAAAAAAAGCAATAATCAGAGAAATAATGAAAACTTCCAAATATGGAAAATGTTAGAGATACGTTTATATCAGATTCAAGGAAAAGATTACTACGAAAGCAAAATAATATAGAATTATAAAAATCTAAAGAATTAGACTAAAAAAACTATGTATAAAGCAGATAACCCATTTACTCACTAAATCAGACAATAAAGAAGACTAAGATTGACAAATTTCTAAGTGACAATGGGAAAAAAATCAGAAATATCCAGGAAACAAAATTTTTTATTAAAAAATACTTCTTTTTTTAATAACATGGATGAATTTGGTGATTTTCTTGGGAAAAAATACCAAAAATTAACATCAGAAGAGGCAGAAACCAAAAGAGGAAAATTTCTATGCAAGTAATTGAGAAAGTTTTATAAGCACCAGTTCCCAATATTTTCACTCATGATCTCTATCAAATTTTCAAGCAACACATAATCAGAATGGTATTTAGTCCGGTTCAGGAGAAAGAGACAGAATTTTAAAGTAAAGTTTTCCCCATTTATTTAACTAAGTCAACATAATTTTAGTAGTTAAATCTGGGAAAAAGGAGACCTTACACACAGATTTTAATGATGAACTTTTATGTGATGCTCAAAAATACTAACAGCTATTTTACAACATCCAATTTCAAAATACACATTTTGATGAACACGTGTGCATTTCTGTTCAGTTTACCATTAATATTGGAATTTCACAGTTTTAGAACGTGTGTATCTTCAGCTTTTATAGATGCTCCCAAACTATTTTCCAGTAAAATTCATTGTATTTTCATACAATAGGTTCCACGGCGAAATACTACATAGTAATGGAAATGAACAAATTCCAATTACACATGTGAGAACAGGTAAATCACAAAAATGAGAAATCTCACAAACACAGTTACAAGAGAGGATAGAGGTGATAGTCCCATTTTTAATAATATCAGCATTACCAAAACTACTCTTTGCTATTTTAAGAAGATGGGATTGGTGGAGTGGGAAAGAAGGGGAGGGAAAGAGAACTTCTATGGTATTAGCACTATGGTAATATTCTGTTTCATGATCCGGGTGCAAGTTATCTATTTTTAGTTTGTGAAAATTAATGAGCTACGCTCTTACACATGCAACTTCAATAGTTTAAAGTTTTAAATGCCTGTACATATATACATGTGTTTGTGTATAAATGCTTCAATGAAAAGATTTTAAAACTCCTAACCATTTGATTTGTTTTAGTAATGAATAAAATAATTTGTATTAGAAATATTTTGATAAAATTTACTAATACTCATATTTAGTCAAAAAAGAAACAAAAATGAAAATCTCTATCAATGGCAGGAAAATATTTTATAAAGTTAATATTTATTTCTGGTTTTTTTAATGGGCTTAATTCTCTTATCTGAAGTCATATTAGCCAAATGTGTTCTGGAATTCAAAAAAGGTTTTTGTGGGGTAGGCTTTAGAAAAGTTATATGTACAGCTCCCAGCAAGGTTCATAGTATCATGTGTTAATGAGACATGTTTATATTTCTACACTGAAATCCATGAACACCTACAAAAAGTAGAATTCTTAAAAGATAGCAAATAACCTTAGGACAATTCACAACTTGTCATGTTTTGGCTACCAAATGAGTTATAATAAAACTTTCATTTTTCAGAGCTTCCACAAGTGAATCAGGAAGAAAAATAAAAGTAAAATGACCAAATTGAATAAAATTCCAATTATAGAAGTGATCATTTATGTATAAAAAAATAGTCAACTTCACTAATATTCAGATAATTGCACATCAATTTTAAACTTGTTTAGTTTCACTAATATTACTAAATTAAATTTATTCACAATACCCAGTATAACAAATGATGTGAGAATATAAACAATTTTTTATGCTTTTATAAATAGTGTAAATTGATAAAAATAGTTTTTGGTTCTGAAAGGAGCCTTCCAACTCGACATTTTTATAGTACGCTTCCATTCACTGGGTGTATATACATATGGAAATAAAAGGGTAATGTGACCTATTTTGGTGATTTACAATATACAGTCCTAAGGCCTTGAGTTTAATTATGCTAATCAGATATCGGAAATAAACTATAGTCATGTGCCACATAATGACCTTTCGGTCAGTGACTGACCCCATATAAGATGGCAGTTCCATAAAATTAGTACCATATAGCCTAGGTGTGTAGTAAGCTAGGCTTATTACACAACTATAGCTTTGTTTAAGTACACTCTATGATGTTTGCACAACAACGGAATTGCCTAACAATGCATCTCTCAGAATGTATCCCGTTGTTAAGTATCATGTGACTGTAAATGCTATATATTTATATCACAGGTCCTGAAAACAGTTCTGTTAGAAACCTTTCAGCAAGGAGGAAGTGGTACATTTATTTTAAAATGTTGACCTGTTGAGTGGTACCACCAACTGAGATATATGTATGGCAATATTAATGCACAAAAATTTAGATTTCCTTAAATTGCATAGAAACTGAAAGTTTTGAGCAATGGTTAATAGCTTTTGTTTATTTTTTTCCCACTAGATTATTCCAGGAGTAAGCATTGTTCACTATATCATTTAGTTGAACATTTAAGATTTCTATTGCTCAAGCTAATTTGAGTTATCCTACATATCCTTGATACATAAATATAATGCAAAGACTTAGTGAAGTTTGTGCATTGTCCTGGTTGTTACTTACTGACTGAGAAGCAAACAAGCAAACAAAAAACTCACCGGCATTGTTCAACAATGATGACATAAAATAAAAGTTATTACAACGGAAAACGAGTGTGAGAAAGAAGTAAAATTTCAGGATATTTGTAAAAGCTCACCTCAATGGAAGTCGGCGATCACACTTACCCTGGGTCAAAGCTAATTTATGTATTATTTTGGAGTGTTAAGTTGAGTTACAATTTTCAAAAACCTTATAGTAAGTACAAACAGAAAACTACAACGATTTCATCTTTAAGAAGGTGATCTCCAGCTTTTCAGAAGTTTTGAGATTGGTGAAGTGGAACTCTCAGACAAATTGATCCAAGTAGTCATGCCGTCCAGGTGTTTGAAGAATTAAGCAAGTGGACATGAAGCCTGATCAGAACTTGGGAAATCAAATAACAAATTTCATAGAAAAAAATTTTAATTACCAATTGTTCTAACTTCTAATAGTGCAAGCCTTCAAAGAAAATCTTGACAATTATCAATAAACTGTTTGAAATAAAGGGGAGCAAGGAAAAGGGGTGAAATGTCTTGAGGGATTTCTCTCATGACTTTAAGGTAGATATAAAAGTAGACATGAGTGTATAACCAAAGAAGAATGAAAAACAATGATACATGCACCTTTTAGAATAACATCATATGGATTCACTTCAGAATAACTGATAATTTTAAGTACACAATAAATATACAAAATGTGTACTAAGCATAAATAAGAATGTTATTTAACACAGTTTAAATAAGCATATTCTATAAGTATGCTAGACACAATGTACGCCTCCACAGTGATTTTACCTCCCTACCTCCATCAAGACAATACATTTTTGATTGGCCAGTAAATAACAAAAAACCTCAATAAATCAAAAGCCAAAGTTAACACAAAATACTTTAATAAGTAGTGGTAAAATGAGAGAGACGGGAGGAAGAAAGAGAGAGAGAAAGAGAAGGAGAAACAAATTGAAAAAAAAAATGCTATTCTTTTCAAGTATAAAGGCAGTCGTTTTTGGCAGGACACCAGGGCCTGGAAAAGGTTTCTGAAGGACTGATGCAAGGAAATTGCTTGCAGTATGAAGTTATAGTTAATGTTGTGACTTTTGAAAAGAAGTCACTTGAGATCACAACCTATGTCAATTGCTCACTATGTAACCATTTCTCTTATCAAGAGTCGGTGACTCCAGGGGCTGGCCCCGTGGCCGACTGGTTAAGTTCGCGCACTCCATTGCAGGCAGCCCAGTGTTTCGTTAGTTTGAATCCTGGGCACGACATGGCACTGCTCATCAAACCACGCTGAGGCAATGTCCCACATGCCACAACTAGAAGGACCCACAGTGAAGAATATACAACTATGTACCAGGGGGATTTGGGGAGAAAAAGGAAAAAAATAAAATCTTTAAATAAAAAATAAAAAAAAAGTCTGTGACTCTGAATTAGTGTTTTAAGCAGTCTTTCAAATTCTTTGTTAAGATTAAGATTATCAGGTTTGCATTTTTATGACATGCTATCTGTTAAAAATTGTAAAACTCATTACTAGTTAAGCAAATTAAGAATTTTTAATGATTTTTAAGTTGTGTTTCATAAATTTCTCTTGAAGCAAAAAGAGTCAAGAAATCAAGTGAGATAATTGAAACTGTCATTTTGATTTCACAGCACAATTAGTTTGCATTTATGTTTGTCAAGCAGCAAAAACACAAGATAATACACTTGCATGAAAGAAAAGCTAATGAATCCGTTACTTTTTATTTGTTTGTTGCTAGTGCCATTGAGTAGATTCCAACTCCCAGCGACCCTGTGTACAGCAGAGCGGAAGCCTGCCCAGTCTTTTTACACCATCCTCGCACCTCTGGTGCGCTATATCAAACAGTGCTGTGCTGCCATTCACAGGGTTTTTCGTGGCCAGTTCTTTTAGAAGTGAACAGCTGGGACCGTTTTTCTATTCTAGTCTATCCGAGTCTGGAAACTCCGCTGAAACCTGTCCACCATGGGTGACCTTGCTGGTATTTGAAATATAGGTGACATAGCTTTCAGCATCACAGCAACATGCAGCTGCCACATTATGACATGCAACAGATGGACAGTGTGGTTCTCCAACTGGGAGATGAACCCAGGGCCACAGCCATGAGAGCACTGAATCTTAATCACCAGACTGTCAGGGCTGACTGGATTTACCTATTTATGTGTCTATTATTGATTTTATTTTATTTTTCAAACTTTTTTCTACCTCCAAAAAGCATTTATGAGTAAATGGAATATTCTTGGCCTGCTACAGCTTATTCTTTTATTCCAGTTTTCTTGGCTTTAAAGAATAAGGAATTATTTATTATTTTCTCCCTATAACTTACGTAATAAAGACGTGTTTTATGTACACTAACAAAAAGCATGTGTGTACTTCTTAACAGCGTTAAAAATTAAATTTTAATGGTTTTTTATCCTCCTCAGCTCTATTTCAGTTGATGTTCAGTCATTATATCAAATTAACTAAAGTTTGTATGACTTTTAAAAGTAATTAATGCACATTCACTTCCATTTTCTTTTTTGATTCATAGAGTTTAACTAATTTGGTTCCAAGGTCATGATTCTTTTTAGGTTGCAATTTTAGGAATGTAGAGTTTTCTGATGGCAAATTATCACATCTTTGCTTTATACCTTGCTTAATCTCTCTATGACCCACCTAGACACAAAAAATATATAAAATTCAATATTAGATATTATTGCTATTAATATTTTCTTAACCAATCAAATCACATTTCTTTCCAACTGTCTTTTTAATGCTCGACTCTTGTCTGCTTACAGATCCATCTCCTCTCTTTTACCCTCACTGTCCAAACTCCTCATTGTCTTCTTCATTAGAAGTATCTCTATGTTTGTACAACTTAAGTGCATCCACCGTAACCCTATAGAGTCTCGTCTTCATCTCCAATGTATTTATTAAGATTTTATCTTGGATATAAATTCAACTGTCTTCCTAAAAATGTGCTACTGTGTATACGATTTTGCAAATATCTCTTTAGAATTAACACTAAGGTCAGTGTTATTACCTTTGTTTCACAGATATGGAATACAAGATTTGGGAAACTTAACTTATACACAGACATATCCAACTAAAAAGGAAGATTTTTGAAATAACTAGTATATCTCATAGATACTCTGGCAGAATAGGAATAGTTAGGTTGCATTGGCATTCAACTGAGTTAGAAACCATGTTTTTTTGGAGGAACTCCTCTTCATATCTTTATGATTTTCTACAGTAATTGAAAGCAGCCTGGGTTTAAGTGTGGAAAGAAAATGTGTGGATCGAGCCAACACTGGGGTTTTTCCAGGCATGTAAACCAGTCACAGTAGTACAAGGAGCTGTTGGAAACGCTGCTAAAAGAGTTGAGTAAGTGATACTCTGTACTACATCGAAAGAGGGGGTAAAGCTAGGTGAGATAAGAACACAGGCATGTCACAGAGAGTTGTAGAACTGCATTGAATAGCTTGATAAGGTCAAGTAAACATGTAAATTAGTTTACAATTTGGAACAATAGAAAGCTTTGCTTAAGGACCATAGAATTTTAGTGTAATATTTCATAAATAGATCAGTTACTTCTCGTGATAAAGTCTGGGCCACCATCATAGGTTGAGTTTACTGATATACTTTGGAAGCTTGAGGAAATTGAAGATGAGAAGACTAGGGAACTAGAGCCAAGATTTTACATGATAGTTAATGTGAATAAAATCAGAATTTTTAATTTATTCTGGGATCCTCATCCCATTGCAGTTAAAAATACTCTAGAATTAGGCAATTCTAGATAATTTTATCCTCCATAGCCTTAATATTATTAGAGGTACCTATGTAAACCTTTACATTATTCGTCTGACAATAATTTACCCTTACCTTAGTTGCCATTTAGGGTCTCTGTATTCAGGATGAAATCTCAGGTAAAGATGCTTACTTGGAGACAGCCCCAAGAAGCAAAATATGTAGTTGGTTGTCACAATATGCTTAGAGGTACAAAATAAAGATAAAAAGGAACATTTCTACATTCAAAAAGGTGATAGTAGTCACAATCAATAACGTCCATTATTAGTTGTCCTCGGGGCCAATTTCCAATACTTAGCACTTTCATACAGGTACAAACAAGAAAGGTTGCCATTTGCTTTTCTGAAACCTTGGATGTCAACTCATCATACTCTTTATATAGTAAAATTGGTCATTTTATCTAGGGAATTTATCCTGTTCTCACTCCAAAGTATTATGAAGGATAAGTTGTTTTTCCTTGGGTTATTTGTTTAATTTTTTTTTTTTAATTTTTGGTACTCTACCTCTCACTTGTTTTCCTGTTTACTTGGGATGCCAGTTGATAATACATAGACCCGAGTCAATTCCAGAATCCTCCTGCTATCTAATTCCCCCCCAAAACTGGTTTATTTACCTCTTCATGATCCAATAGAAAATGCTGGACAACTTATTAAATTCTTGGAGGCACAATGTTTATATGATCTCATAAGATATTGAGTAGCTAGTTCTAGTTCTTCAGATAAAATTAAGTCAATTCGAATCTGTTATAGAGGCCAATTTAAGAGACTCATCAAAGTCCAGTGATAGGAACTTAATTCATTAAGAGTAAGAATTTAAGAAATATATCTAGTGATGGATTTTAATTTCAAGAATGTCCTCAATTTTTCATGCATCCCTGCATTTCTACATTTTTTTGTGGTGTCCTACCACACTGATTATGGGTTTAGCCTTATGATGTTCTTTGCCCAGTAGAGAGTAGCAAATTTGATGTAAGAAGAGGCTTGAAAACTGGTTTTATGATCTTGCTTCCTTCCTTGGAACCCTGCTAATGCCATGATGAAAAGCCTGGGCTAGTCTGCTGGTGTGTGAGAGACCATGTGGAATAAAGCCTAGTCATTGCAGTCTAGGCCAGGTTCCCCAGTCCCCTCAATGGCTGATTGCATGTTCAACAATGAACCCAACTAAGATCAGCAGACCTGCTTGGCTCATGACAGATTTTGGAGAAATAATAAACGGTTATTGTTTTCAATTTAAAAGTTTGAGAATTGTCTGCTAAACAGCAATAACTAACAATTAGAGGATATAATGGAGAATGTTTTAGGACATCCTTAAGGGTTTATCTTTCTTCGAGATAATATATTCTTTTCAAAATGGAAAGTTGTTATAGTACTGAGGGGAAGATGGACCAAGGATGAGTCTGTGAAGTTTGAGAAATGTAACAATAAGAGAAGAACTTTTCTTTCACAGTTTATGTTTCATTCTGAATATCCATTATAGAACTAACTATATTCAGGCTGCCCTTTCCTGGCTGCATGATACCCAGTCAAGAACCAGGAAATTAACTGATTTTAAATCACTCCAGCTACATGAGCTACTTTAAAGATGATCCTCAAGTTAAAAACAGATGAATCAACTACTTTATCTTCAAAGCTACTGGTGTGGTGTCCAAATTAGGATATGAAGAAGATCCAGTCTTTGGTGATCTAAGTGATGCAGTCTGGATTGATATCATGGGATGGGTTGCAGGGTTTGAGAGACAAACATGTGGCTCAAAGCCACAAGAGGAATTGTCTGGAAGTGTCTTTCTGAATAAAAGACTCAAATTTCAAAATAAGATATAAAAGGACTATTCAGTGAGAGCACATACAAAATTTTAGATGCATGTGATAGAAAGAGTATATAGTAAGCAGATTCAAGGAATAGAAAGATAAGCATTTTGTTGGAGAAAATAAAGCCCAGAGTAATACCAGGAGGAAATATGGAAAAGAATAGATAACAGCAGGAGTTTGCCTAGTTGATAGCGATATAGTATGAAGTCCCTGAATAAATTTGAATCAGAGTCCTGATCTTAACGCACTGCACCCTACCACCTGCAGAACTTGAGTCTGAGCTCATCTCTGCCACTTGTTGTCATAAACAAGCAGCACATTTTATTTTTCACAGTTCCTGTATTATTATACAAAAACAGTAATAATTCACAGGTTATTTAGAGGAACTAAATAAGAACGCATGTGAGTAGCAGTTAGCAATTTGACTGTAAAACGATAGAAAGTCAATGTGCAAAACAATTATTAGTTAATTATCTAGCACACCCCTGCAAACTTCATGGTCTGCATAATTCAATTCAAAACATTATTACAAATTGTGTACAGGGATAGCTCATCTATCTCCAGACCACTCAAAAGACTTCAAAAGGAAGGGGGGAAATGTTAAATTCTCAAATGCTCAGAATCTACTATATAGAAATAATTGTGTTGATCCTATTGTACTTAAATCCAATATAAATATTCTTGTTAGGTCATTAATTATGATGGAGGAGTAAAGGGATTTTGAAAATTGTAAGGGAAAGTAGCATAAAATCTAGTTTATATATGAAAGAGTGGTGAATTAGTAAAGATAAATAAAAGTGACATTTTTGAGCATGAGATAATTGTAAAACAAAGAAAAACAATCAAATAAACTTCTGCAGAATTACAGAATCTGAGTAAAATAATTCTTTATATGACATTCTGAATTTTGAAAATAGCTATATACGGCTTTTAATAAATCTTTCCTAAAGCACATATTCTGGAGGAGGAGCATATCTAGCTTAACCCATTTTATTAAATTTGATGACACAAACTGCTATTAAGGGAAACTAAATCAAAGAAACTACGTTGTAAGGTAAATCTAAAAGCCTGTGGAGCACAGAATTAACTGAGTATGTTATTGAGCTTGTAGTTTTCATGTAAATATTAATCATTCAAATGTGTGAAATCATTGACGTTGTCAGGGAGCGAGTCACCAATAGAGCCTACACCTTTGAAAACCGTCCTACCACATCATCCAAAGAGTATAAGTGAAAAATTCATCCCATGCTCTTGTGTATTTCAGATCACAATCCCTTATTTAATATTTTAATTTGGATTGTGTCCAACTCATTTGTCTTTGGTTGAAATGTGCTTTTGTTTTCTGTGTTTACTTTTCTCAATATTTAGACCCTGTGTCCTAAAGGAGATGAAAATTGAAGACAGTAAACTTCACAAAGTGATCATTTTCAAACCTAAAGAAAACTTGCAAGGCTATTCCAAAATTTATACTTCTCATCAGATTATCCAAATGTTAAATTTTGATGTTTTCTTAATCAATTTCTCTCTCTCTACACGCAGGCATGCACTTTGGGACTATGTAAATATTCTTCTCCTCCTTAATCTTCAACTCACAAGTAGTAACATTTGTAGATAACTAATTTGTAAATGAATTATTATTGCCCCGCTTTCAAAAAAGTGATTTTTAATATCATTCTTTCTTAATCCTTTAATAGTTACTTGAGGGGCTGGCCCGTGGCGCAGTGGTTAAGTTCCCTCGTTCTGCTTTGCAGCCCAGAGTACACTGGTTCGGATCCGGGGTGTGGACATGGCAACACTTGGCAAAAACCATGCTGTGGTAGGCATCCCGCATATAAAGTAGAGGAAGATGGGCACGGATGTTAGCTCAGGGCCAGTCTTATTCAGCAAAAAGAAGATGATTGGCAGTAGTTAGCTCAGGGCTAATCTTCCTCAAAAAAACAAAAATAAGTTAATTAATATTTTGCTGTAATGGAGAACTGTTCTTTCTCTTTTATGTATGAATGTAACTATCACCCATTTATTATTTATTTGCTCTCACTTATTTATTATCAGGGTGGACTCATGGGTTTCACTTTTAATCAGTGGGTTGTAATCCTAAACTGCCACTATATATTTTGATGTTCAATTTGTCCTAGATTTGGCTAGGTGGAACTCCTTCAGTCTAGCTCGTGTGTCATTTTGACGACGCTCTATAATTTTTTGACAACTCTGTTACTTTCTGGCACAACATGATTTTTCACTAGCATCTGATACTTTCTCTGCCTGAGATCTAAACTTGTCAGCCAACTCTCCAAGCTACCTTGGTTATTTTTATTAAGGAATGGTATTTAGAAATCAAGATCAGGGACTAGCCATGGTGCCTGGTATTGATCCTACTTGAAGTCATTGTTTCTAGGCCCTTTCAGCAGTTATGAAATATACTTGCACATATGCATATGTAACAAATATACAAAAACACATATATACATTTATATATGTGTGTGTATTAAAATCATGAATTTACGCTGAAACTCCCATCTCCAATACAGCACCACAAGTTCCTTTTAACCTTCCCACATTCCATATTTGTATCACTCTTTTTCTACAGTGGGAAAACAACCCCCTAACGTTGTCCTACAATATGTTGAAAGGATTTTTCCTCTCTTTTTTTTTTTTTTGAGGAAGATTAGCCTTGAGCTAACTACTGCCAATGCTCCTCTTTTTTTCTGAGGAAGACTGGCCCTGAGCTAACATCCATGCCCGTCTTCCTCTATTTTAAACGTGGGACGCCTACCACAGCATGGCTATTGCTAAGCGGTGCCATGTCCGCACCTGGGATGCGAACTGGTGAACCCTGGGCCGCCGAGAAGCAGAACGTGCGAACTTAACTGCTGCACCACTGGGCCGGCCCCATGTTGAAAGGATTTTTAGAAATGCTAAACTAATACCACTGTGAAAAATAATCCTCCTAAATAAAGTTTAGGATTATTTTGTATAGTTCTTTATGTCTCTAAACTGAAGGTACATGCTTTTTGTTGAATTAATAACTTCTTAGGGTTTATGCTGCATCAATACACACACACACACATACACCTTTCTCCTCCTTTTTTTTTTTTTAACTATTCCTTAGTAGAACATGGTGTGGATATAACCTATTTTTTTCAAGAATCTACTGTGCATCAGATCAGTTGCTTCCAATCTTTTGCGTTGTGAAAACAGTGCTGTCGTGAATCACCTTATACGTGTGTATTTTTTGTTTTGCTGGGAGTGTTAGAGGAATATCTTAAAGGTACATTCCTACAAAGGAGGACTGTAGTTTTGTTTCAGCTACTGTCAAATATCCTGAGGTATTATTTTGAATAGTCACGGAAGCAGGATGATTATTCTTTTCCAGCCCACCAGATATTCTTCAGTTTCAGCTCAGTGCCTATGACTAAGTCTAGAAAAATAGTTATGAAACAAGTCAAATCTAGCAATTCAACAAACTACAGGCGTCTGGAAAGATATTGACTCATTTCCCAAATATAACTGTGAAGACAAGAAGCCAAGCACAAAGAGCGCCTACGTGATGATGTCATGTAATAGAGCATAAAAACGAGCGAGACTATCTAGGGAAATTATCTACAGTGTTAAGATAGCGGGACATCCACTACCTTTGGGGGCTGATAGTGACAGGCAAGGAGCACGAGGGAGCTCTGAGATGCTGAATAATGCTCTGTGCCATGATCACAGCGCTTGTGACATGACACTACTCAGTGGAGGAAATGTATTAAGCAGACAATTTACCAATTACACATTTTTGTGCATAAAATAAGAAATTGTTTAATAAAACATGTAAAAGACAAAATTTATCTGTTTTTCATTAATTTTTCTTCTTTCCAAGTATAAATGGCAATATTTAGGGTTTAAGGACATTCGTAACTGAAATGCAGCAAAAATTTTTGGACATACATAGAACAGTAAAAAGAATACACAGACTACCTAAAGGTAATGATCTTGGTCACCTTAAGTTGCAATCAAATTTTTACACGTTTCTATAAATGTAGAGACTTTGGGGGTATTTTTTAGATTTACTACTTCAAAGGTTTTTATTAATCAAGATAATTAATGTTAACTTCTTTAAGAGACAAATGCTAAAATCTCAGTGGCAAAGCAAAACCAAAGTATATTTCTCATTAGAAAAAACTCGTTTAGATTTAATGACTCTACAAAGCATCTTTATTCTGTGTCATAACTGCTCTTTCAGAGTGCTTCACAATTACGGTTGCACTGTCTCATGGCCACCATCGGTGCTGCAAGGAGAAAAAGACAGAGGCCAGACACACTGAGTTTACCTGCCGCAGCCTGGAGGTGACACACTCACCGTCTTTTAGCTACATAAATTCAAGTGACTTCAAACTAACTACAAGGGATGCTGGGAAATGTAAAGCGGTACTGAAATGTTTGTTCAGGACTTAGAGTCTTTCCATAACCTGTCAGTCTAGTCACTAAATATGTCTTTGCTCCCACTTCCCCCAAAAATATCTCTTCCAAAAGCAAAAAAATAAAAAAAAAAACAGAAACAAAGTCTACAGACACTGTATCCAAATAATTTGTTACACAGTGATAGTAACCAAACAGTTGACATGCAAATTTAATTAAAAGAGAATACAGAAATAAGAGGAAGCCTTAAAATATTGATGAATCCAATTCTTGATCCAAAATTAGCCTTTAAAAAAAAGATATATACACCTGTAATTATTTTGCTTTTGTTCCTTTATCCTAAATTATCTCCTTTGTGTCTCCCTTAATTAAAAAATTGAATAATGTGGATGAGACTTCATGGTCCTGAGAGTTTTACCAGATGTTCTGAAAAGCCCAATGAATACCAAGAGCTAAATTTTATTATTTATTCAGTGAAGGGATAATCTGTACTGAATTCATGGTGGCAGTGATCCGCAGTTGGCGAGTTCATTACCAGTACTTATGACTTCTTGATATAGCTCCTTTAGGACACAGTTCCACTATGATCCTTAAGAAACATTGCAAAATTGGATATAAAATAAAATGCTGGAATATTATATATTTCATTAACCAGGTGATTCACCTGCTAAAATGATTGGCATCTAGAAAAAAGGGAATAGATACATTTCACATGTCTCCCTTATCGCTATGATATGTTTTGATTAGAGTTCAGAATATTTGAGAGGACAACTCTAAAAACATTATGTGCAATTTTGGTTATGAGATATTTTTATGGTCTAGTTGAATTAAGTATAAGTTGAGGACTTGATACACTTCTTCAGTCTGATGATTCATCTGTATTCCCAGGTCCATTATCTCTGTAAATCACTCCTCTCCCATTCTATCAATTCTTTCCTTTCTGAGCTACTATTAGATGTGTGTGAGATCTTCTCATTCTTTTTTACATATATCTTACCCTCTCCTAAAGATCTAACATTAACTTCATTAGTTCTGTCCTCCATTGTATCTAATTTATTGCTTAGTCTAATCACTGAGTCTTTTGTTATCCAATATTTGTAGTTAATTTTTATAAATTTTAATTGCTTCTTTTCCAATTTAATTCTCCTTTTCTCTATTCTACATAACATTTTCTCATCATTTCTCTCATTAATCTTATTGCATATTAATAAAAGATCCTTTCATATTGTCGTGTATTTCTAGTTCTTGTGACTTTTAATTACCTGTTAAGACTATCAACTAACTGTATTCATTGCTTTATTTTTTTCACGAAGTTATATCTTGTTGAGAACATTTTGTTTAAAGATAATTGTTACCATTTTAATTTTATCATACATTGCATTATTCTTTAGTTATTATTGAATATATTGGTTAATTAGGGGAACTGAGTGAGTTTTATAGGTAACTGATGGAACTTCTTGGTTGTCCCATTACTCTCAGAGAGTAATTGTGGCTTATTAATTTATTTTATGAAACTGTTTTCTACTTAATGTAACCAATTCTTCAAGGTCCAGATCAATCTGAACGTCCCTCATGAAGTTTTTACTCTAGTCTTGGCATGATCTTTCTTCTTTTTTGCTAGAGTGTGCCAGCAACTATTGGAGCTGAGAGTATCCTTATTCTTATTTAAAAGGAAATGCAATTATTTATTTTCTCAATATCTCAGAGGGTTTCAAACGACTGCCATCCATCTATTCTTCTTGATCTGAAGTGAGATATGTAACCATAAATGAATCTAATCCGGTGCTCTGGGAGATGAGTGTGTGGAATCCGATGCTACTGACTCAAGAATTATTACACCAAACTCACAAGACTGGGGTAGCAGCAGCAAATTCCAGAGGGAATTGGAATTTGGAATGTCTGGGACGCCACCAACAAGTGTCCACTAGAGACCTCTAGATGGCAGTAAGCAAAAGGAAGTTTTTCCACTAAAGGCGCTTCCCTTGACTCTTGCTTATCAAAGTGTGCTACTCACATCAGATGCTACGTAGGCCATTATCCAATTCATTTTCTTGTATATTTTTTCCAGCTAGCTTCTAAGTGTTTGAGGACAAGAGTTTATTTTAAATATTCAAATATGCATCATGTTTTCCTGTATACTGCTGGACATACAATAGTCACTTTTCTACTCTATGTGGAATTTAATTAAAGGGAAATCTTAAATCTCTTTATAATCAGAATCATCACAAAATAGTCAGATCTAATACTTTGCTTCCATTTTTCTGTATATATTTAGTTATATATCTGATTATTTAGTTATCTATCAGCTAGAAAAGGTGAATTTTGAGAAATTCAGTCAATAGTTTAATGTAAAATATTAATAACTAGTGTCTACTTTGGTTGAAAATGAACAATAATGAGATGAGAAAATATCAAGCAATATATTTATATGAGTACAATTTTGTCACTATTATAGAAATAGCATAATGGGAGTCATTTTTATAATAATATAATTATTAGTTTCTATGTCAATCTTATGTTCTGTCGTACTAGTTATCAGTATTAAATAATTAAATATTAGAGTGTTAAATTTTTGTATTTAAAATATTCACAAAAGATCATTACATTTGCTTCAGATATGAACTTTTGTTCTTACGTATTGGGTAATTGAATGCAAAATCATGTAAATGTGTTCATAATGTTGTGGGTATATGCAACCAATCATATTGACTTATTCTTTTTTAAAAAACAACGTGAATATTTAGATTTTTAAATTATTTTTCTTATGTTAAATCCTTTTTGATTATTTTATCTTGTATCTTAATATGTTTCTAGTACTAAAGTATCATTAGAGATTTTGAAAAGCTCACAAACAAAATTTCCACATCCTTATTTTCTCACAGAGAACATATTTAAAGTTAGACTATTTATAGAAGCCCTATATGCTATTTTTTGGCATCACAATGTGATTATACATATTAGAGGACTCATTAATTTCTTCTGTTTTACTGTCACAGTTTAGATGTCAATAACTTTCCATTTCTGATGGTGGGGTAGTTTAAAACCAGTATTAAGAAATATTTTATATCAAGATTTGATTTCCTATTGTTTCGTCTTGCATTTTTCTTAAAGTCTATTGACTTTATTCTGTTTTTATGTCAGAACACTCACAAGTTTTCTTACATTACATATTACTTTTCTCTCTGGCTATTTAGATTTCTTTCTTTCACCAGTAAAAGGTATATGGATGGAAAATGACAGCACAAAAAGAGAGATCAGAAAAGCAGAGCAATGGGGTAAAAAAAGAAGGCAAGTTGGAGAATACCAACAATGAAGAAAGACCCTGCTCCTACACAAGAGTGTAAGGAACTGTGGTTTAGGAGCTTCATAAAAGAAGAAGTTGTTTCTTCAATGCACACTGATAAAGAAACTGCGTCCTTGACTGTGAACAAGATTTAATCATCTTTTTGAAGTGTGGGCTAAGGAGAATGTAAGGGAGCAAATATTCCTCTGCTGTGAGACCAACATAATAAAGCTTTCATCGGCAAGGGCTAAAAGTTGCTGTGCGTCTTCATCTCCAGCTTTATATTCCTACATCTCTGGGATTAGGCATTAGAATCTAACTGCTACTGTTAGTCATTTTTTAATTCTAAGGGTTTATCTCCTTTACTTCTCTAAAAGTTGATGCAAGAATTTGGAGGGTTAGATGAGAAATTCTAATATTGGCAGAATTTTCTTTCACTAAATGAATGGAATTGTATGAGAGGAACAAAGGAGATGGAAATGGAATCTGTTATTTACCAAAGGGTGTGGTTTATTCTTGGCTTCTGTTTAATTCCTTCTTCAATTATGTTAATAGTAATGGAAATGAAAATATACCACAAGGCATTAGAAGCAGATGTCTATAACAAAGACCAAATATAAATCAATAGACATATATAAATACAATAACCAAATATCTCCTGGAAAAATCTTCCCCATCAATAACTAATGAATGAAAATTTATTCTGTATGAGACCATCCCAGTTTGCATTACAATGGAAACTGCACTTAGAACAAAATCCTAAAATGTATTTCTGAAAAATCTAGAGTATCTAGCTAATTGAGGGAAAGAAAGTTGCCTGAAAAAGAAACCTAATCTTAGCAAACTTTTATCTCTTTTAGAATGGCTAAAGATAGGAACTGTGTAGGTGTCTAGGGAGCTTACCCATGATTTTGACATTTACTCTTTTTATAGACTCTCACATTGTTCTTTATTGAACCTAAATGTTGCTGATTATTTGTGCAAGATTCTTTCTTTGGAAGTTTCCTGACACTGTAATTTAATACTTGACTTTCAAATCCATTATTGTTCTAAGAACATGGTAATTTCACTACACTCTCGCAGAGTAACCTACTTGGAAACTTCAGTAAAAGACACAGGTAAAATGGGCTTCTGTAATATTTACTATAATCATCCATGTAAATAAAATGGTGTGAGAATTTTGTGTGGCATAGAATTTTCAAGATATTACACATTTTGTGTGTATTTGAAATGAAAATAATCAATATATTATTAATTGCAACAGTTGACAATAAAATTTCAGAGTTAATACATAATTTCTGATTGTGTCTATTTTTATTGTAAATCATGGAACCAAATGAATATGAGTCAGATATGTCATAGTATCTTTGCTCTTAGTAATTTTCTTTTGCTGGTGACTTTTTGACTATTTGCTTTTTAACTGTTATCTAAAGATAGTGTGGAAATCTCTGCTTCATCGTCCAAGCTAAAATATTCCAGCAAGACGTTACTTCTTGTTTTTTATTATTACCATTAAGAATCCTTCTTGTACTTTGAACAATAATGTAAGCAAATGTCTATTCACTCACAACCTACAAAGCAGTAAGCAAAGCAGATTTTTTAATTGAATAGAGAAACAAAAGGTAAGAGCATGATTTCTACCTATTGCAAAAATAATTTCAAGATTTAGATAGATCTTTAGATATAAATTATTTCAATACAGAAGTGATACTACTCATGTTAATTTACTATTTTGTCTTCATTGCCAACAATAAACTGATAGTAGAGAGTTTAACATAATTTAAACATAAACAGGAAGAGAATTCTTGAGACATATTTTTAAAAAAACATTAACACATAAGTATTGCCATGAGGAAACTACCAAGCAAATCAATAAGATATTTGTGCAAGCATTTTAATTATATAAATGCTCACAGCTTCAATTTTATTGATATATATATTATTATAACATGTATACGTGTGTGTGTGTGTGTGTTACCTGGTGGTCTATTGGTGAAGATTCAGCACTCTCACTGGCCTAGGTTTGTTTCCAGTCATGGGATCACACCACCTGTCTGTCGATTCTCATATTGTGTCAGCTGCCTGTCGCTATCATGCTGAAAGCTATGTCACCAGTATTTCAAACACTAGCAGGGTCACCCATGGTGGACAGCTTTCAATGGAGCCTCCAGACTAGGAAGAAGGACCTGGCCACCCACTTCCAAAAAGACTGGCCATGAAAACCCTGTGAATAGCAGCAAAGTATTGTCTGATAAACGCTGGAAGGTGAGCGAATGGCTCAAAAAGACCAGGCAGGTTGAGAAAGGCCAGAGTCCTCTGTACGCAGGCTTGTTCTTCCTGATGATATGCGCGACCCAAGGAATCTGTTGGCAGAGATAAGCAGCACAGAACAAAATAAAACAGAGAAATAAAATAGAGGAAAAAAGACAAATATAAATCAATTCAATTATTTTACAGTATATAAGGAGGAGATGCTCACAAAATGTAAGAAGAAAATAACCTTGAAAGATATTTATTGTTGGAAACAACAATAAACATTATATATTCATTTTACTTCTGACCTATTTTTGAGAAAGCCTGTTTTATGTGAAATAATATAGAAAAGTTAAGAAGACTTTGAAAAAAATAAATACATTAAAACTGAAATTAGGTCAGAAACATCCAGTTAAACATGGTAATTAGCTAAGTATATGTGCTATCACCTTTATCTCTTCAAACTAACAACATCAGAAAAAAAGCCAGAAAATAGTGGAAAAATAGATTATAATCCCAGCGCAGATTACCTAGAGAGGAAACAACAATAAATAAGTGATGCAGTGGAATTCTGAAAAATTGAAAGTGGATGGTAGAATGGTCATAAACTTGATGGAGCTGAGCATGTAGGCTCAACGGCCTGTAGCAACAACAGAGGACACTGATAAGAGCAGAAACATTTGCCTGCCACAGGATGGGATTTCTAGAAGCAAATATTGAGCATAGATTATGGTGTTACATGTTTCTTAGAGATTAGGGATCAACATCTGAGAAGAAAAAGGGAAGAAGTATGACAGGTGAAGGGATAAGTTGAATCATGGTACAGGCTGAATAAAGCCTTGGCTACAGCAAGTGCTGAAACCTATGTGGCCTGTCAGAGATTTCGTGAGGTAAGCCAAAGTGGCCAGGTCTTTATTCCTTTGTTGGGATCCCTTAATATGCTGCATTGGGAAGAGTGAGTCTTTGTGTGAGATGGTTCTTGTTTTAGGACATTCCTTTAGTCTCTTCCATTTCTTCAAGTCTCACGAGCAGAGGAACTTAATAGTCTTAACCTTTACAAGGATGTCTGCATGGAAAATAGCCTTGGAGGTTAGAGACAGTCCACTCCAAGGCAGAGGTAAAATTTGTTTGCTGCCTAGTATAATAAAGACAGTGTCACCCTTTGAAGCAAACAGTGGGCAAGTTTGCTTGACACTCCTTCTAAAATATTGAGGTTTCTGAAGTTTAGGATCCTCAGCTATAACGCGGCATCCACCCAGGCCTACATCTGCATCATTCCCATAGGAATTCAGGAGCAAGAGAAACCACTGTGAACATGAAGCTCATGCTGCTTGCTGTGCCAGGAGGGATAAAGTCCTTCACTTCTGACGTAGAAGTCTTGGGTTGTCTTCGGGTACCCGTGAAACTCTGGTGGTCTAACGTTAGCTGGAAAGTAAGGTAAAATTTGGAACCCATCACAGTTCTTGACAGTTTTTGGTGATGAGGTTGGGATGCTGACAGAGACAAGGCTTCTGAAAAAGAAAATACAAAGGGTCTCCACAGGCCATGTTAGGGCGTAGAAGAAGATTGAGTAGGATTTTGTATCAAACGCTCTAACCCATGTGATGAGTGACGGGGGAGAGTAAGGGTATCTACTGAAGATTAGGTGTTCTATTTGCTGATGAATGTTTAGAGGCTGAGTAAAAATAGGGACAAATGAAACAAGCTGCCTGATTCTTTGGATAAATACCCAGAAGTGAGATTCCTGGCTCATATGGTAGTTCTATTTTTAATGTTTGACCAACCTTCGTAACATTTTCCATAGCAGCCGCACCATTTTGTATTCTCATCAACAGTGTGCTCTGATTTATCCAAAAGAATTGAAATCAGGATTGCAAAGAGATATTAGCATTCCCATGATCATTGCAGCATTGTCACAATAGCCAAGATGTGGAAACAACTTTAGTGTCCATCAACAGATGAATTAATAACGAACTGTTATATACATACAATGTAATGCTGATTCAGCCTTAAAAACAAATAAACAAAAAAGAAATTCTGCAATATGTGACAGCAGGATGAACCTTGAGGACATCATGCTAGATGAAATGTCAGTCACTGAAAGACAAATACTGCAGGATTCACTTATTTGAGGTATTTAAACAGTCAAATTCATAGAATCAAACAGTGGAATGGCGGTTGCCAAGGGCTGGAGGGAGGGGGAAGTGTGTGGTTACCAATCACTGAGCATAAAGTTTCAGTTAAGCAGATAAATAAGCTCTAGAGATCTGCTTGTAGAATTGTACCTATAACAGTTCGGATAAATCAGAGCACACTGTTGATGAGAATACAAAATGGTGCGGCTGCTATGGAAAATGTTACGAAGGTTGGTCAAACATTAAAAATAGAACTACCATATGACCCAGGAATCTCACTTCTGGGTATTTATCCAAGGAATCAGGCAGCTTGTTTCATTGTCCCTATTTTTACTCAGCCTCTAAACATCCCTGTTCCAGAAGCACCCGGATAAAAATCCCAGAGGAGGAAGAGCTGAGACTAGAGAAGTTCTAGTGGGACAAACTTCCCTGCCACTTTCTACCAGTGTGTGCTCATTTTTCAGTATGAATGCTTATATCCATGGTCCAAAGTTTTCACTATGTAGGTGGTCTGTTCTTTGGCCATTCAGAAGCCTCATGTCAACTGTCCTGACTTATGCCATTATCACAAGTCCTTCAGCAGGGGTGGCTGATAAATCCTGACAAAATTGAAGGACTTGCTTCTGCTTGCAAAGTAAAGTTTCTTAGAACTAGCTGGGCATATTCGCAATTCTCAATGCTTACAGCAATCAAGAGAACAGCACATTTTTGGCCCTTAACCACAAAAAAGGAGGCATACAACATTATTCAATCTATTGGGAATTAGAGAGTACACACATCTCTGTGACTGATTTTGCTTTACTGATTGGAGCTCCTGGGAAAGAGAATGAGCATTCTTCTAGAGGCACTCTTTGAGATTTTGAACTCTTCGTCTCCCTGACATGGCTCTCAGGTTAACCCTTTTTCAAAAGCATCTATAAGTTTTTCTCAAGCTGAACGGCTTACCTTTCAAGGCATTAAGACTTTCAGGTTTAATATTCACAGTTGAGGGTTGGTCAACTCAGACTCTGTAGCTAACAAGTTGGAAAAGGCCTAAAAAACCTTATTTGTAAAATTGAAATCGTAGATTTAAGAACACAGGAAGATGAGCCCTGCTTTAAATGAAAATGTAGCAGCTAAACTTTTTATGGGAAACTTCATCTCTCACAGCCCTAGATACAAAGCTCCTGGCTTAATGAGGTCCTCAATAGAGATTCTCAGAAATGCCTGGACCTGGTGGTCCAGTTAAACATAAACATGACAGTATTCATTGAATTAGTCAACATCACCAGTTCTGCACAACCAAAAATGGAAGTGATCACTTCAGTTGGAGGACAGACTCAGGCTGTTAAAGCTCTAGCCAATATTTTTCTTGATGAAATCTGTTACATTTTTATGGACTTTTAAACTTCTGCCAACGACCAAGTTGTTTGTTTTGATACTTGGAAAACTATAGAGACTATCAGATTAAAGACACTCCTCTCAGGGTCACAACCTCAGGAGTCTCAATCACAGTAGCTGATCAAACTATCTAGGTCATCCTTGCATATACCCAACCCAAAGGCCCGTTCCCTGAAGAGACTGAAATCAAGCTGCTGACCTAGCCTGCGCCAACTAGATTGCCACTATTGATGCCTGGATTCATCATCATGGAACATTCACCAACAAAGACCAGGTGGAAAGTAAAGGACAGTAAAATGATGATGCAGGAACTGCCACTGTGTGTTAAAATTGTTCATCCACCAAAAGATGGCCTATTTGACTTGAAGTGGGACAAACTAGATTATGCAAGGAATGGTCCCCATGTACTACTGATAGATTGTCCATATAGACTTCAAATATACCCTTTCTATGGTACTGTAGGATAGGATGACATTTCCTCTACCCACTCTAGGTCCTTCTGGCCAGGCTGAAAATTAAATTCACATGAGACAGAATAACAGGAGAAAATTAAACAAAGCTTTATAACTTATATACATGGGAGAGACCCAGGAAAACTGAGTAACTTGCCAAAATGGCAGAGGTTCTCATCTTAAATACCATCATCAGCTACAAAGCACGATGTTGGGGATGGGAGAGTCAGGTATGAGAGGTTACCAGAAAAGTACAGTAAACAAGAATAAGGTTATTATGCAAATTTAAATCCTTGTCTTCTGTATTGATAAGAGTTTCTAGAGATAAGGTCATCACCCCTTCTTCCTAGTACAGAGAGGGAGACACTTTTACAGATGGAGATTTCCCTTAACAATGTAAATGTCTCTTACAAAGGGTAACTTCTACTTTTCAGAGTTTCTCTCATGTCTGTAGTTTTTAAAATTAACCAGCCCAAAATAATCCTCATGCCAAAGAGATATCTTGGGATGACCAGTTCCAGTGCCCCACAGTACCTTACCATTGTTGACGTTTTTTTCAGGTTACCATCAGCTGACTCCAGACACACCATTGTGACCCTTGAAACTGATCTGTGCCATGTTTCTGTTTTCTGCATATTTGCAGTCTGATAATAGTGTTCTTATTGTCACAAAAGCCACTCAAAAATGGGCTCATAGTCAAGGTATTTAATGGAACTCTACCCTCCCTGTTATCCACAGGCATCTAGTATTGCTGAATGTTGGAAGAGCAGCCTACAAAACGGATAAATATATTTCTCATCCTACCTTCCTTATCTCTTAATCAACACAATTTAGTAAGGCAGTTGGATGATTGAATACGACCATTCCCAGAAAAGGATCATTTTTTTTTTGTATCTGCCTCTTGTGTAAGATTGAGAAAAAAGTAGTGGTGGCTTATATAAACCAATTTTGAAAATTCAAGATCCATTCTGACTAATTCTTGGCATGACATGGCTTTCCCTGAGAGTTACTTCAGACCAGTCTGACCACTCATTTGGCAGAAACCTTACTCAAAAGTAGCCTAGGGAATTCAAATGAATTGAAAACACTAACAAACAAACAAATAGCACAAAAAAGAAAGGAAAACATAATAAATCAAGCAAAATATGCACGAGATCTATATGCTGAAACATACAAAATATTGATGACAGAAATCAAAGAAGATTTAAATAAATGGACAAATATATTGTGTGCAGTTATTGTAAAACTCAGAGGGTTTTTTAGTTTTTTCATTTTTTAATTTTATGACTCCATTCATATGAAGCATAAAGAAAAGGCAAATTTATAAAGACAGAAAACACAACAGTGTTTGCCTGGGGCGGGGGCTGGCAATGAGGGTTAATTGTTGATGTTTTAAAATGTAATTATAAATGAGATATCTTATTGGAGGATGAATGTGTTCTAAAACTTATTTATGTTGATGGTTGCACATTCAGCGAAGTTACAAATCTCACTGAATTGTATGGTATCCGAAATGAGTGAATAGTATGATAAGTAAAATAAAGCTGTTTAAAAGAATGTTAGGTTTTAGAACCGGTATAGGCCAAAAGCCAGCCACTCTAAGCTATTTTATTTTAGAAAATGAACCATAGTAGAACAAAGGTTTCTTAAAGCTAAATAATCATAAAATAAGTTAAAAACTTTTTAAATGGTCAAAGAACTACAGATATTTTATCAAAAAATCTATCTGGGTAGCATATAAGTATACAAAAACGTGCATCATCAACAGTCATCACGGAAAAGCAAATCAAAAATAAAATCAGCCATCACCATATACTTACTAATATGACTAGAATAGTAGTGAACACTGCGGGTTCTGATTTCTCATTGCAGATATTAATATGAATACATAGATTTTTGGCAAAAAAAAAAAAAAAAAGCTCTCTCAATGTCCAAAGCCGAAGAAATTAGAGCAAGAAATAAATAATGGTAGTTTGAATTATAACTCAAAAAATAAAATAAATAATAAATATCAATGAGTTGCTACTACTATAAATGAATGTCTGAGTAAACAAACAGGGAAGACAACTTTTCCTTACAGAAAAATTCCGGTTAATAAGAGTAGAAAGAATGAGGGAAGTATAAATAGTCATTTGAATAGGACAGCAATAATTTCTACAAGCAAGATAAACAGATGAATTCTAAAATTAGTAAGATTTATAAATGGCGTATCTTCAATTTTTCTCCTCCAAAATATTTGTTGAATATCCAAGAGCGAAATAGCGATTTTTGTATTGAAGACCCTGGCAGACACTACCTTAAACACCGTATCAAGGTCAATATCAGTGGGGATGGGACATACCAGTGTTATGTGTTTCCTGATACAATGTGCTAAGAAGGGCACATTAACTGTCAGTTCCCTTCAAAAAAGTCTATGGCCTCTATCACACTAAACATGAGATAAACCCAAATTGAGGAACATTTTGCAAGTCACCTGACCAAACACTCTTCAAAGGTCTCAACGTCATGAAAAGTAAGAACAAACTAAAGAACAACCACTCATTGGAGGAGATTAGAAACCTTTACTAGTAAATGCGATGCACGGTCTGAGATAGGGTCCAGAAGCAGAGAAAAGGTATTGCTTTAAATATTGGTGAAATCAAAATAAGATCTGTAGTTTCTCAGTTTTGATGGTTGTACCATAGTTATGTAAAATATTAATATTAGACAATACAAAGGGAATCAACTGAATCCATATCTATCTATCCCTATACAAAACATAAATACCAGAGATGGATTTAGATCTTAATAAAAAAAATAATCACTCTTTTCCAAATGGCTACTCAAATAGGAAATTTATAACTTACGATGTTATTATTATATTTACATTCCTGAAAATTGTCTTGGTTGGGATTTGGTTTTTCACTTGCAGATCTTTGTTTCTGTTGAACTTACATAATTCATTTTCAATAAAACAACAATGAAGATACGTCTACTCCTAGTTCCTGTTTTCCTAAGTTCGTCTATCTTTTTCTAGATATCACACTACTTTTCCTTTAGAAAGTCTGCGTAGATGTTGCTCCTTATTTGTTTCGGAGCTCTTCTTTCCAATTTCTCTGAATGCCTATGGGCAGTTTCCCTTGAGCAAGTTCTTCATAATAACTATCTATTGCTTTCTGCCAGAATGGTAACCACAATATAGTCTGTTCTAAAAAGTGCTGGATACTTTCCTACTAGGCAGATTGAGACTTGATATATTTGTTTGCTTTGCTCTAAAGCTCTCCCTAACTTGATCCATCCTTGCATCTGGTGTTCTTCCTAGTGTCTGCATCCTGTCCATTCCTATAAATTATGGATTAGAATTTTTCATGATCTTCATACATGAGAAGTTTATTGAATGATTAATTATAATTAGTTTACTTGGAATAATAATGGTAAGTGAAAAGAATCCTTAGAAAACTGTCTTTCTTCTTTTAGAAGGAGAGTACAAATCACATTATCTGAAGGCTGTTGGAATCTTTATTACAGCTTTATAGAGGTATAATTGATATTAAAAACTGCACATATTTAATGTACACAATTTGGTGAGTTTGGACATACGCATACACTCATGATACCATCACCACAATCAAGCCAATAAATATCCATCACCTCCAAGAGATTCCTTTTCTCCCTTTGGGCTTTTTTGTTTGTTTGGTTTTGAGTTTTTTATTTTTTTTATTTTGTTTTGTGGTAAGAACACTTACCATGATATCTACCCTCTTAGACTCTTTTTAAGATGCTATTTTTTTAAATAAAAAATTGTATATATTTAAGGTATACAACATGATGATTCAATGTAAATCTACATAGTGAAATGATTACTACAATCAAGTGAATTAGTATATCACCTCCTCACATACCCTCTTAGATTCTTGAGTGTACAATACTGTATCGTTAACTACAGGCTCTACGTTGTTGTATAGCAGATGTCTAGAACTTATTCATTTTGCATAACTGTAACTTTATATGTGTTGCACAGCTCCCCATGTCCTCCCTGCCCTCATCCTCTGTCAACTACCATTCTATTTTTCACTTCAATAAGTTTTTCAGACCAAAACTTAACTAAAGCTGTGGTAAGGGATGATTTTCCATTGAAAAAGATCTGTATTTCTCCTTTGGCCCAAATATAATGTCACAGATGCAAAATATTTGATTTGATATTTCCTATATATAGTATTTCATCTCTCAGCTGTAGCTTATTCTGTGTATTTCAGGATAGTCTAGATGGTGTGAAGAAATACATGGTATTATTGTGTCTTCTTTCTTCATTCAACTCCTTCAAGGATTATATAAACTAATTCATGCTGTATGCCCATAAGAATGTCTGGCATATATTAGGTATTCAATAGATGTTACTTTTTCATTACTTTTTCTCAGTTATCAGCATCATCATCATCATTTTTATTGACAGATTTTAAGTTGAAGTAAGGATTTCCTGATATAAATTCTCTGAATTAGTTGATAAATCATAGTTAATGATTATTTGTAATAGTGTTATCATTACCATTTTCCTGACAACCATTTTTCTTTTTGTCCTCTTTTTTCATTTTCAGCTTTCTGAAAGAGAGATGAAAAAGAGAGAGAGAGACCTGAATTATTAATGTTAAACGTCAATCATTAAATGAATGTAATATAAGTTTTAATTGCCATTTGCAGATACTGAAAATTTCAGTATCTGAAATTAGAATAATCAAGAAGAAACAGATTGGTAGGTGGAGCAAATACATGAGTTTAAACATCTTATATTTGAGATGTCTATTAGACATCCAGTATGTGATTCTTAGTCTGAGTTTGGATTCAAACCACATATTGGAGCCAATAAAGCATGTAAATAAGATAACCTAGGAAGTTAGTGTAGACAGAGAATAGAAGAGGCCCATGGATTGAGCCCTGACTTCCTGGAGAACTTAAAGACCTTAAAGAGGAAGAAGAACCAGAAAAGAGAACTGAAATGGAATTGCCACTGAGTTAGCATGGAGAGAGCAGGAGTGTATGTTGCCCTAAAGTCAAGTGAAGAACATTTTTCAAGATGGAGAGAAACACAGAAATGGCTGAGAAATAGCCACTGAATTTGGAAAGGCAGAAGTTGTTGATGACCTTAACAAACATGATAATTTGCATTTTAAGGTCAAAAGACTGACTATAATGGACTCAAGGGAGAAGAGACAGCGACATAAAAATTGATAGCATAGACCACTCTGAAGATTGCCTACAGTAGCTCGAGGTGGATAGAATTGTGTATACCTTCTAGTATATTTGTAAGTCCACTTAATACAATTTTGTCAATAAACATAATTGTTGTTATATACTCATTTTGTTAATTAAAATTGTCAATTTGTAGGGAAATTAAATACATTTTTATGTAATTTTTTCTTCTTCTTCTTCTCCCCAAAGCGCCCCAGTACATAGTTGTATATTCTAGTTGTAGGTCCTTCTGGTTGTGCTGTATTATTTTAATTGATAGCAATCATTGTGATTAGGATAATTACATGCAAACATCCTTCATAAGCATGTTCCCAAACAAATAATCTCTTCACTGATAACCAGTGTAGTTATCTAGCAATGACTTAGGACCATTAATTTGTCATACATGTAAGGATTTATTATTGTCAACCAATAAACAGAACACATGAAACAAATGTGGTGATTCTATGAATAAAAAAATGCAATATTATTCCGTCCTTAAGCAGTGTAAACAAATTTTTTGAGTAATTATTTCTATGTCAAAAGGACAAAACAAAATAATCACTCAGAGAGCGTAATTTACCTTAAGAAATGTATGTATTAAAACTTCCAATATTTCAACTGCATTGACTTTCTCTTCATGTTTATCAATGATCATGTCACAGTTTGCACTGATTTTAATTGTATCATATATTTATTAGAGTTTTTTAAAATGATTTATTGATTAACTGAAAGTGGCTTTTAAAAAATTATATCATAAGATCAGACTGAAAATAAATCAGTATATAACTTAACTGTGCTTTTCCCTCAGGGTTATGCTTTTTGAGTAATTCTGAAAAGTACATTTTTCTTCTCTGACAATAGTATTATTTTATTGCAGAGGAAAGGGGTTTATTTTGAGAAAGACAAACATCTTGGAATTCTACTATGAAGATACATGAATCATTGTCTTTTGCTACCATGACATCCCTTACTTTATATAACAGTAGTTTCCTATGTTTGCTGTGGGGTGCATTAGAGGTCAGAGAAACCCAGCAGCAGTAAAAATATTTCACACTCAAGAATAAAAATATGACAAAATAAGAATTATTTCACAATATCTCAGAGGTTTATATTCTTGCTTATGAATCATTCTTTTTGTTTTTGTTTAAACAATTGTTGTCGTAGACTTTTATACTATATTTTGAATTTTGAAAGTATCTTTCTTTAATTATTAGCCTTATTTATTAGAGTAGCTTTGGTAATATAGCTGTGAATAAGTTCTTGTCACAGAACAAAATTACTGTTATAATATTTATTTGAGCAAGTTAAACATCATTTCCAAATTTTATCAAAAATTTCCTAAAGATCAGAGGCACAGACTATAAGAGTTTTACCATAAGTACTGAAAGGATAAAACTTACTTACCTAAATATAAAAATGTATATGGATCACCTATTGTTTGCCAGGTCCTTAAGTAAGTTGACCATAAAATAGCATTATAGAGAATGACATACCGTATCCCTACCAATAAAAATGTGTAATTTGGTGATGCCTTAATCTGAGTACACTCATTTGAGGAGACTATAAGAGGAAAATGAGCAATCTATTTTGTACAGCAGAGTGTGATGGAAACTAAGAGGAATAAATAATAACAGATGGCTGGAGGCACAGGTAAATTAAGAAGATCTTGGAAGAGTGTCTAGACATCATAGAGATATAAAGAGAAAAATGTTCAATCAAAAGAAGTAGCACGAGAAAATAAATTATAAGAAAGCCAAGGGCAAATGAAATAGGAGTGGTATTGTTTGGACAGAAGAACAAACGTAAGTATACTGGAGGAAAAACATATCATATTGGAAAGTTAAATTGGTATCCCTCGAATAACAATCAAATCAGCTCATCTAATGTTCATATCATTGCTACTGAATATTTTGGGGGTAGGGAGGATACAGAATGTCTTTTTTTAATTTCTTCTTGTAGAAAATATGAAAATGTTTTCATCTCTGAATTCTCATACTAACCTAAAGCAAATTCCAAGAGCATATGAATAGCGTATATTCCTATTAAGATATTTTCCAAATTATAATTCTTATTCTGTCTTTTATGTACTGCTGGCATTCTTCATGTTCTATTAAATCAAACTTAGCAACATGGTGTAGGTTGTTAAGGTAACTGAGGTATCGAAGAAACATATATCTAAATGTGCATGCAACTGAAAAGATAGTAATTAAAAAGTAACCACTATTAAAATTTAAATGGAAACAGTAAAATTCAAGAAAGCTATTGTTTCACATATTTGTCTCAAAAATAAATCAAACAAAAATTTCCATAACCATAAAGAAATGGAATTGGGAGTTAAAAATTTTCAGTTAAGAAAGGACAAAATATAGATGTTTTTATAGGCAAAAACATACAATCTAAAAACAGATCATCTCAAATATTCATAAACTTTTTTACATATGAGGGAAAAGATTATTTCAAGAAAAGGGTATACATTGTCAATCACACCACGGACCTACATGCAAATATCCTAGGCAAAATATTAAGAAACCAAATCAAGAAATGTATAAAAAATAGCGTATGTGCATCAGTTTGTTTTGCTAGAAAATCTTGTTTTTCTTGCTATGCAACATTACTAGAAGGCATAGCTTTGTTCATATAAATATATGCCCTTTACTTTTGTGTCATGACAGTGTCTGAGCTTGGAAAGTAAATGGTAAAAGTGCACCTGAAAGCAATTCTTCCATCAGTGTGACTAAAAATAACAAAACGATACAAATTAGAGACAACAGAGCACATGAATATTTATGGTGGTAAGATTCCTCTCACCAGGGGTATGTTTCAGATATGTGATATTATTATTTTTTTCCATTTTAAATATGAAAAACAGTGTCTTTCTTATTTTAATCACATAATCAATTTTTCCATAATTTGCTCCTCTAGTTACAAAGCTAGTGACTAGTCCCTTAGATTTCTATCATTCCTGTTACAGAAGCATTAGAAAAAAATGATTGAAAAAGAATTAAAGTGGGGCCGCCCAGGTGGAGCAGCGGTTAAGTGCACATGTTCTGCTTTGGCAGCCCAGGGTTTGCCGGTTCAGATCCTGGGTGCGGACATGGCACTGCTTGGCACGCTATGCTGTGGTAGGCATCCCACATATAAAGTAGAGAAAGATGGGCACAGATGTTAGCTCAGGGCCAGTCTTCCTTAGCAAACAGAGAAGGATTGGCAGCAGATGTTAGCTCAGGGCTAATCTTCCTTAAAAAAAAAAAACTGTTAAAAAATAAATAAATAAATAATTTTAAAAAAAAGAAAGTTACCATTACATATTTTCAAATGATGTTAAAAAATACCTTTTAATTTGTGTAGTCGTTATATTTGTCTAAAATTTAAGAGAGAATTATACTTTTTAATATGATTACAAATTTTTAAATTAAAAACACCCACAAAAATCAGGAGAGATAAAGGAACAGTGGAGAAAGAAGAAAAGTGTTTAAAAGACATTTAACATATTCCAAAGATTTATTGACAAGCAGTGATATACTGGCAAAAATGTTTAATAACCTTCTCTAGAGAAAAAAATGTCCTGATCTGTGGCCTTTGCTATTTCCCTGGTAAAAATACCCCTGCCCATGCAGATTGCAAGCAACTAACACAAAATCAACTGGCGCACAGAATTTAGAAATGGTCTTTCACACTCACTGGTATGAGATAGCTCTAGCATAACTTTGGAACTAATATTGTCTTTTAAGTAAAATTATACTGAATATTTATATTTGCTTCGGTACTACAGTCTTAGTATACTTTTAAAGTGTAATAAACTTAATTCATTCAAGTTTCTCCAGATCGAGAAATCCTCCATATGTTTCTGTATAATCCCCACATTCTACAAATTTTTTGAAAATATTTAAAAAGGCAAGTAGCACAAACATATAGTGTAACTAATTTTCATTGTTACTTTAAAGTAACACCATGATTCACCATGAGAGTATTCACAATGGTCTCATATCTCTCTCCTGTTTTCTATGTTTATGTTATTTTTCTCATTAAAATTTTCACATGCATTTGATTGAGTCTGTGAAAGCTGTGGCTTGACTAAATTATAATATTTAAGTATAGTCAAGATCTAAATTTAGGGATTATACATCGAATTCATTTACATTTGTGTTCCCTTTCTCACTTTCTAAGAAAATTGGCAGCTAACCATAGATGCAGTCAGAATATTCACCTTTTTATTGCAAAGATAACGATGCCAACAGCAGTTTTGAAATCTCTTTTTATCAAGTAGTACATATGTAATGCAAAAAGACTCTGCTATCACTTCAGTATTATCTCATCAGTGCCCTTGAATTCTTCAGCAGGTATGCCATCTGCCAGCAGACTTCGATTCTTTACAATTTTAAAGGTTCTAATGGAATACAGATCTTGATCAATCTTTTAGTTTAGGAGAAACCCTGTATCTGTCATCAGATAGGAAGCCAAGAATATGATGCTCAGTGAGTAGACATTATACTAGTTATAACATCAGTCTGCTACTATCATAATACTTTTTCCAGAATTTTAAAACATTTTTAAATGATTTGCTTATTCAGTAAGTAGAGTATTAGTAACTGCAAATAAATAATGATCAATTAAAGATGTGGGGTACCCAAATTGTGGTAAAAGCTAAAACCTACATGTAAATTATGAATCAACTGATATTAAAATAAAATATATATTTTTTCAAGAGGTACAATTGTTCGCTACAATGCTTGTGTGCTCTGTTTGTGAAGGCGACTCTTAAGAATCTGATTGACAGTAGATCATCTACTCAGAAAATGCATATGCAGAAAAATTTTGCCTTCTCCTTCAAGAGTTTTGCTAAGACCCAGAAGCCATCTGTGAACATTAAATTAAAAACAATTGCACAATAATGTTTACCACTATACTATAAATGTAAATTAAAATATTACTGACTTGCTTTCCCTATAATTAGGATATGTTGCCAACAGGAACACAGAAATAATTTTAATATAATATTTTGGTATAAAGACCTTACATCATGAGAAAGGAATTTTTTTCAAATTTTTGAAATTGATTTAAACACTCATTCTTTTTTATTCAATCAAATGTAGTTGACATGCTTTGAGAAAATAATTGTTGAAGAATAACAACGTAAATATGGTATGGTATATTATGAAAATAATCATAAATTCCTCTCCACATGTAACCATGCTTACGTAATTCTCCCTTTAAAATGAGAAATTTATGTCTCCATTCCTAAAATCTGGGCCAGCATTGTGACTTGATTTGCCACCAAAACATAGCAGAAGCAATATTTTACTAGATGAGCTTGGGCTCTAAGTGGTCTTTCAAGCCTTTGCTCTCCTCTTTTGGAGGATGAGAAACCACAGTGGAGATGAACCATCGTAGCAGAAGCATCACTAGAGAAGCCAGCCCCCAGATGCCTCAGTGGTGAGCCAGCCAAGGTCAGCCACAGCTGGTCCAGTTAGTCAGAACTGCCCAGGACATCCCAGCCCACTGTCCACCCTCAAAACCATGAATTAAATAAACGGTCATCGTTTCAGGTTTTGGAATTTTTTTAAAAAGTATTGGAAGCTAACTTTAAAACCAAATAAAAGTAAAAACCAATCATTTCATTGAACCTCTGAGGAAAAAACACATGCCCAACTGAGATTTGGGCCAGTAGGTAATTTCAATAACCACTAATTCTTATTGTACCTCTACCTCTGACACGTTACCCCTGTATCTACTTCTGATACAGTATTTTCTTCAGTGATATATTCTTTTGGTCATATCTCTTTTTACTGATACATAACAGGAGGTATTTCCAGAAATGCAATACTTCTTGGGTGGGTGGGCATCTGCATATACTTTTTCTTATAGATCTTGTGCACTCAAGATGTACAGGAACAAAAGGGGATTTCTAGAATTTACATAAGGATTGAATCCCTGAATAATGTATGTAGACTGATTTTTAGATAGAAAGAAAGAGAAAAGGAAGGAAAGAAACAGGAAAGGATGGAGGGATAAAAAGAGGGAGGGAGGGAGGGAGGGAAAGAAGACTGTCTATCTTCCCAAACTCATCTCTTTAACCTTTGGTAGCAAATGGCCTATGTTAAATTTCCCAAACCCATCCCCAAATGACAGATTCTTATTCTTTTGATCTATTTATGCCTGTATTGAGCTTATATCTGTTATCAATAGAGATTCTTCAATATAAATTTAAAGGTTTAGATTAACTCTATAATCCCAAAGAACAATGCATGAAAGGGAAAACATACCTTCTTTATTGTATAAATAAAATACTCTTTGCTTACATTCTGCATTTTTCAGATTATGACACCTATCATGTCCTCACTGTGGATAGTATGCAAGTTACTTAATCTACAATTTATCTGTATTTTTAGAAAATAATTTTTATAGGCAATGTCAAAAATAGAAGTTTTTATTATAATATTTTCGAATATACTGATTAAAGTAATGACATGATTAAATATTTAAAATCTTATGATAAATAATAGTCTGAAATAAAATGAAGAGTGATTTGAATGTGGCCTGAAATAAGAACTGAGTGAAAAATGTCAATAAAATCAAAGCTTTTCGACCAACAGAGATTTGAGCATTTATAAAATAAAGCAGAAATATAAGTAATCCATAAGAAAATAATTATAAGGAATGCAATGTAAAGGCAAAAGAGATCAAACTGATGAAATAAAAAAATATCTCCCCACAGCAGACAATGCTGGTCTCCTATACACATTGATGCTTCTGAACAATATAAATGAACAAATTGGGCAGAAACAGTAAGTAAAGATATAATAAAATAAATGTTTTGTGTTCAAGGAAGCTGGTTTGCACACCATTTTCAACATTAATTAATGAAAATATACCACAAACATTTACTCATATCCTAGTGGATACCTAACCAACAATATAGGGAAGGGTGTTACTGTACTGGTGGGGAGAGGTGGGCAGGGGGAACATGAGTTAACTACTTGAAAAATATACAAAAGATCATATTGGGCCTTTGACAAGTTGCAGAAAACCAGAACTATCATAGCCATACATTTTTATGTACGTACTAACCAATGATTTCTTTTTTATTTGACTTTGTTATTTTACAATATAGTTCATACTTATCAGTTATACCAAATTCAAGCTATCAATAAATAAGCCTGCTCTGAGTGCTGTCAGGGAGTTTTGAATTTTAAATAGCCCATTACACACCATTGATTAGCCAATTCGTCCTTACCTTGACCAAGACTCTACCAATGTTTGAAGAATCACTATAGATAAAGAGGACACCGTCCCCGTCCACCTGTCCACCTGTAAATTAACTGCCTTGCACAGTCCATCTTGCTGACTCTGTTTCTACATTGTTTGTTACCATTTTGTTACCATTGTTTGTTACCATTTTGCACTATTTATATAACAAAATAAACAAAAGCACACATACTAATTATTTTTATCTGCCAATGAGGTGTAGATACTGCTTTAAAGATACATTTAAATACACTAAATAAATGTTCAAGCACAAGTGTTTTTGTAATCATGCCCCAGACTGACTACTCTTTTACTTGCTTTCACCATAGATATTTGAACTTTATGAAAAGTTGATTCAATATAGCAATTAAATGATTGTTAAATAACTTTACATCCAATTTTGGCCAGTCAGCTTCTCTTGGGAGAATATGCTCTGGGCATTTTAATTCAATCTCCTAATACACGATCATCAAGAGTATTGTATATTTTGTTAACTCCATCCAATTAATCTTATCAATTACAACAGAAATACAGACCAAAGAGCAGCTACATTATGAGTTGACCTAAAATCATTGCAAAATACATTACTTTGAATCCTATTGGTATTTTCTTGGTCTTCCAAACAAGAGTGGGGCAGGTATTGTATTAACAGATGTTGTCCTGAATTGAGGAATAAGTCAAGGGCAAAACTCAGTTAAATCTCTATATCCTAAGTCTCTTGTGGGCGTAGCCATATGTACTGTATACTGTCTGGTTGTACAAGTGGATTTCCATATGGGCCTCCTGCCACCTATGGTCTGACCAAGATCCTCTACTAGGCGGTCTATAGCTGCTTTCAATCCCTAAATCCCTAACGATTTGTTAGTAAACACATCTTTGTTAGTTACATTGTGAGCTTCTGACAGAAATTGTGAGATGTATTTTTTCTACCCATGGATGCATTTCTTGAACGTCTGTATGGTCACTGATGTCCCTGTGGGACAACTTCCAAACAGCGAGTGAAGGCATCCACTTACCAATTTCTATCCCTTTTAAATTTTAATGGCCGTCAACTTGATCATTTGATTTTCTGTTTCTGTTTCTATTCATTTGATTTTCTCTTTCCAATTTCATAAAGTTTACCATAACAAAGCACCTCACATTTTCACCAATCTGGTGGCTACTTCCTAAGAATAACTACAAATCCCTATCATTTCATTGTTGTTATTATCTAGCTCCTCTCACGCCTCAAGAAACACCAATCTTAATTATGCCCATTGTGTGAATCTATTTTCCCTTTGCATTCAAAGAGCAATCATCAACTATTTGCAATGTAATCGCTTTCCAGACCAAGTACCAATTATCCTCCTTTGATCTACCCTCTGTAAACCAGGCTGATAGTTTGGCATCTAACAATAACTGATCATGGGAAGGGGCCTTTTTGGCTGTGGGATTAGGTAACTCCTGAGAGACATCTAATGTTGGTCCACCAAAAAGACATGGCAGCCACCAGTTCAGGTAGTCCCTGATACTCCACCAAAGTGGAGTGGTCACCAAAGTCATATATTCTTGAATACCTTGTTTCCACTCAATGAGGGAAATTTGTGCATTTCCATTCCTATTGGAATGGAATTTGTCATAACCCAAGACATGAGGATTATTTCAGCTCACAATATGTTATATTCTTCTGTAATAGCAGTTTCAATGAAAACTCAGTAACAAGCCAACAAATCCCTCTCAAATGGCATGAACCTTGAAATTGCATCAAATTCCTGCAATGGATAGTGAGTGGCAGTCACAGGCTTTTCTCAGAGGCTCCAGTCAGTGTGGTGTATGTAACAGACATTTCCTGTAATTAGTTCTGGTTAAGTGATTAGGTGAAATTTCCTGATTGTCATCCCCACCCCCACCCCCTGCCCCAGCTTTCCTTTACTGTTTTAAATTAACTGCTTGAATAGTTTTAGGCAATTCTAAAAGTTCCCGTTTTGCATGCCATATGAAACAGGACGAAGAACAGATATGCACTATTTCCCTTTTCCCAATTGTTTGATTTAAAGGAAGATTTCTCACTCAGTCATGCTATGCATTTCAACAATACACTTTGATGAGGGTCAGGCAACAATTATATGTGATTTTCCCTCAAAAAGCTCCCTTTGAAATCCATTCTTACCTTAAATTGTTTATACTTGAACTACCACATTCCCTTAATTCAATTCAATTCAATTCAATTCAGTCAATTTAAATTTAGTTATATTATCTTTTAAATATTTATTAGCAGATTTAGGAGCAGTTTTTCTTTAGTTTAAACCAACTTGGAATTCTTTGGGCTTCTTGCTCTGTGCTTTTTAACAATTTTGGATTATACATAGTCCATTATTTTTTTGAATACCACCTCCTCCCAATTCTCTATCTACTTTTTCCAGCAATCTGATTAGACATTTACAATCCTCTTCCTCTAACCTCTGGGCCCGTCTCTCTCTCTAGCTTTAACAGTTTACACTATATTTTTCTTTTCATTTTCTATCATTATGTTCAACTTCTTTCATTTTGTTGTCTGGTTTACTAATTTCATTTCTATTTGTGGTCAGTCTCCAATTTAAGCCATGTATGTAGTGTCTAATTGTCTTTATCATGTTTTTAATTTATAGAAGTTTATTTGATGCTTTTGAAATTCTGTTTCGTCTTTTTGTTTGATAACGTTCTGTGTAATCCTCATATTTTTCTTTTAAACTTTGGCACCTGAGTTAACATCTGTTGCTAATCATTTTTTATTTTTGTTCTGGGGGTTTTCTTTTCTTCTCTTCCCCAAAGTTTCCCAGAAAACAGTTGTATATTCTAGTTGCAAGGACTTCTAGTTGTGGTAGACATCATATTTTTGATGTTCACCTTTATTTCTTTGAACATATTGCACATGTGTTTTATATGCAGGATCAAAATTGCTCCATTATCTTTACTTTTTGGCAGTCTGATTTGGCTCTATGCTTATATAACTATGATTTATATTACTTTTGATTTTTGCACATAGTGGGTTTTAAATAAATTTTTAAATTTACTTTTTATTATGTAATGTATCACTTGGTACTGTCAACAGAATTCTGGGAATATATTGTATCTAAAAAAATTACTTGTATTTACTATTGCATATTACATGAAGTAATTATAAATTGAATTTATTTAAACTGGAACCTTTGCTTTGAATATGTTAGGTCACTCAGGTCATTTTAGGTTCACTTCGGTGAAGGTAAGTTTGCAATTAAGAATTTGCAGGGACATTTTTATTTCCCGTTTTCCCTCTTTCCACCCAGAAACAAGCTAATTACTGCCTTTGGTGGAGTGTTTTGTTTTCCTAATTTATCCATGGAATATGTTAACCTTCAGAATTGTTAGATGATGTGACATTTACTTGAGTGCTAGACTTCGTCTGTTGTCCCATGCAACGCCTCCAACACCATCTGTGCAGTGCACTAAGTGCAGGTTCAAGGGCAACAGAGGTCTGCGGATAGTCCTGGTTCAGTGACAACTCACATCCTGAACTCGCCATTCATTTTGTCTCTGATTTCCAAGAAGTTCCCATATTTTTCTGCCAACTGCTGAGAAATTTTTAAAATATGCAATTATCTAGCATTTTGGATATTTTCTTCTGGAATAATTTTTTTGACACTACTCGTATGTCACATGCTAAAAATTACACAACATTTATTGTCATTCCTGAAAGAAGCACGCTTTAGAAGACTGTCTAGCAAGTGTTGTTTAAAATTATGTACAATTACATTATAGAGTATTTTACATTAATGTGCCTGGTTGAGCTGCAAATACAAACAGATAGTAGAAAATATGGTCAGATAGGACCAGGAAACTGAAAATATGTCATTTATTCAGTAATTTACGACCTCCATTTCCTTCTATATGGCATGTGCTTCTCTGCATCCTACAAACGGAAGTCAAAGTAAAATCTGAGACCTATGGCTCTTCTTTTGAGAGGACTTCCATGGTCTTCCAGAGAAAAGCAAAACTAATTATGTCTTCTTTACACCAATATTGTTTTCTATACATATATCTATCACAGGAGTCATCATATGCTAGATATACCAAAGTTCTCTCTACTTTTTTAAACTCTTAAACACCAAGCATGGTGCTTGGACATGACAAGTTCATGCTCTGCAGCTCTCTGGTTATAAGCCTTAGAAAATAGCCACATTATTAAGCAAGACATTGTGTAAGGAAAGTATAATACCTTAAAACTATGACAATTATACATGTTAATGATTTTTTATTGTATGTGCTTAGAGGTATGCCAAAATAGTGAAGAATGATTAAGTTCATATATCAGATGCATTATAAAGTATTTTAAAAATTTTTATAATATTAATTAAATTAATAAGTCCCTGATATATGGAAAGTTGTCCCACCATTGTTAGATATGGCTGATAAATTAATGCTCAAAATGCTAATCCGTTACAGTCAAGCTACAGTGAATATGTGCTATTCATAGGCTTTATCCTTATTAAGGTCCTTACTATGAATGAAGAAACAAAATTAATTTTATTTTAGGAGGTGATTTATAGCAATATGGTATTTTTATGGTGACTAACATACACACTCTTTACTGAACAAATTGAAGAAAGAAAACTGCAGATAAAATTGTCACTTAGATAAAGTGTTTTCAATGAGTTTTTGTGAGTACCAGAAAACTGTTTTATATATGCCTGTCATAATGCTGTGTTTGCAGTTCAGGAAATATATGGCTTAAGCCAAATAACTGTGTCAGCAGTTGATTACAGATCAATATGTTCACAGTACTGCTGAGTGCTGAATTAAGAGGAAAAAGTTCTGTTTCGGAGACAAATAGCACGATGACTCAAGAAAACCGTTTTATTTAAGATATACTTCTGATATTGTACAAAACAGTATAGTAAGTGGCACATAACAACTGTACTTTTAAATCACTGCTCATTCAAATAACTAGTCTTTTGTAAAATTTTATTTGATTAAACTATTTTATCAAATATATTTAGATGTATTGTTATGTAATATCTTTAAATTGTAATTGTCCATCAAAGATGTAGGTCAAGATATACTTTCTTAACATTACTTATGATTTAATAATTTTTTTTGATGTTGATGTTTTCACTGCTAATATACATAATACAGGAAGTAAATGAATTTACAAAATGGTGTAAAATGTTTCTTGTACTACCCTGTATCTTTGTGATTCAACTAGCTGAGCTTCTTAAATTTTTCATGAAAAGAGAACAGATTTTTTGCAACTTCACTCTACTGAACTTTTACCTTAAAATATTATGTGAATCCTTCTATCAATAAAACAAAATGCTAAATTAATTTTGGAACCACAACATACTTAAATAAATATTGTAAATATTTTAATTTACATAGCACGTACTATATTAACAATAAAATATTTCTTCATAAATCATTCACATCTGTGAATATAATTTTCTTTTCACTAATGACTTTCAAGGAAAATTTCTCTCATAACAATAGGTCTTTAATTATTGAAATTCTCCATGATTTTATATGGCTTTCTGATTATTTATGGTAACCTAATGAAGTATATACATTATTTACTAAGCCATTTGATTCTTAAAACAAGTAAGAAACTTTCGAATCACTATGATAATTCTTACGGGTAGAGAAACATGATAAATGACTTGCATAAGGCACTGATGTTAATAGCACCAGAGACAAAATTTGAGATGAGGTCTTCTAACTCCAGATCCTATGTATGCTCTTCTCACTGAATTTAAGTGAACAAAAATACTTGAATTTACGTTTTACTATATGATGCTGCTGGAGTTAGCCTATATGAAATGCTTTATACATAAGGTAATGGCATGGACAACTTGAAACATGCAATTCACCCCTCATGCTTTGCAACTAGCATTCAAAGACATAACTTTTGAGAAAGTAGTGTGTAGTAAGGATCTAAGGGTTATAAAGTGTTAAAGAATGGGTGGGGGTTGTTGGGATGGGAAATGTCCCTTTATTTTCAGTTATCCATATCTTCCATTATTTCTGTCCTCTCCAGGATTGGGAAATTACCACTGGTTTTATAAAGTGCTTGAAACACTGAAATTTTTCCTCAAGCTTGGAAAGGCTGAAACCTAAGACGTTACCTACTTAGTCGAACCATATTACCATTCTCCTCTTAGGACATTGTCATGTCACTTGGGTGCTGCCATCCGATGCAAGCAGTCCCCGCTGCTCTGGGTCCCAGAGAACTCTATCTTTTCCTCAACAGGGAGAAAACTCATTTAAGTTAACATTTTCTTTCCAGATTTTTGAAAGCCAATTTATCATTTCTGCATTCTTACTTCTCTCTTCTTTCTCAGGTGAAACCTGGAAATATTAATTAGGATTTCATGGAGGGAATTCCTGCTTCTTGTTCTCCCACATACCTTCCCTGTGACAATGAAAAATGATGACTGATAGAGCTAGGTGACTAGAAAGTGATGATGGGGATTGGTTAGGGAAAGGGTCAAATAGAAGAAGGAAAGAAAATAAACACACCATCTCAAAGTGATTTCCAACCATAATTTAAATGATAGAAACCAATGTGCTATAATAAATACAATGAAATTTGTACTAAACGCACTTACCAATATTTAATCATTGTTATTACAAAACATGTTGGAAATATACTCAGGTCTTTGTAATTCCCTTATATCTTTCTGATTCTAAATTATACATGTTATAAACCATGTTGTTCACATTATTAACAGATATAGGCTAGGTCATGAAATATGTGATTCTTGCAATTTAATCATAAATGAGCACAATTTCCCTAATAGTTCTCATTCTCATCATCTCAGGTCTATTAAAAATCCATTCACAAATGAAAGTATCCAATGATATTAAGACTAATGATTATACCCTTCAAGGAATTTATCAAATAATGGTAATAATTTCATGAAAATATAAAGCCAATACCAGTCATAAGTAGGGGCACTAGGTATAATGTAAATAAGACATCTGGACACTTATATAGAGAATAACACAAATTTCACAGTCTTTAACACATTTAATCATTCATGAGAAGTATACTTTATTCTAAAAGTCCCAAAGATGAAAACATATTGAGCGGCTATTTTTTGCTCAAATACAGCTTTTAAATTATAATTATGTTTAATGGGAGCAGCAAATGGCTAAAGATCAGAAGCCTTGGGGCTTAACTATTTTGTTGCTGAGGCTCCTGTTAGATGTGAGTATTTCACAGTCAGAGAGGTTTCACTCACCGCCTTTGGGAATTTACGAAAGAACTAAGAGAAATGGAAAATATACTGTTTGCTAAAAGAAACAAAGGTCCACTTATACAACAAGTATGATTTAGTAAGGGAGCCAGATCTACCTGGAAAACCTTAAAAAATCAAAAAACAATTAAAAACTTCCTGCTTTATTGTTTTGACATGAATTTTTCCTCAGATTGAACAGCCCAAGTTCCCAATGAGATAAGTTTAAACAACGCACGTGTGGAGAAAGCATGATCACTCATAGTACTACATATCTTTGTGAAATTTTACATTATCAAGGATAAAAAGATACGCGAGAGAGAAAACTTAAATAATAACAAACATAATTCTAGCCCTGGGCTTCTAATAAATAATGCAGAGTCCTAAAAAGCAAGGAAGTAATACCTTAAAATTCAGACAGACAAACTGTTTTGAATTCAGAATCTTGTTTTCAAGCAAATATCAATCACATGCAAAATCTAAATAAAGGCATTTTTAGACAATCCTTGTGTTTCCTTAAGAACGTCACTTGAAGAGATGCTTAATTAAAATGTGGGAGTTAACTATGAAAGGTTAATACACAGAATGTAGGAATTACAGGATCAAACCAAGCAGAGTAATAAAGGTAACCCTCATATAACAGCAGTGTTCTAGAATGAAAACAATGGATCTAAGATGGAGGAGAACAGTAAGGATGTACTTTCAGGAACACTCTATTAGAATTTTTTTTTAAGTATTGTTTTTGTAATATCAAGAGAAAAAATATATCAAAGAAGATTGTACTCTGAATACAAAAATACAGAAAGATATTATGAATTCACTTTAAAATAATGTTTGCATCATAAGATAATGCTGAACACAATGAATCACTGGGCACAGATGGTTCTCCTTAGCGTTAAGAGAAAAATCAGGTATTGTTTACTAGTTACAAAAGTAATCATCACTTACAAAGTATAAGATACAACATCATGTACTCTATACAAATACGTTGCCTACAAAATTAAGCAATTGTTCTTCTTGTGCATTGAGCATGACAAATTTCATTAAGGCATACAGATTGGCAAGGAAGAGCACACCAAGCAAGCACACTTCTAGGTATTTACCCAACTGATTTCAAACTTACGTGCATAGAAAAAACTGCACGCAAATGTTTACGGCAGTTTCATTCACATTCATCAAAAACTAGAAGCAACCAAGATATCCTTGACTAGCTGACTAGATTAACAAGTTGAGGTACATTCATATAATTAAATATCATACAGCAATAAAAATAAATTAATTCTAACCATTAAAAGACACGCATGAATCTTAAATTCATATTGCTAAGTGAAAGAAGCCAGTCTGTAAAAGCTACATATGTACAATACCAGTAATAGGACATTCTGGAAAAGGCAAAACTATTGAGCAAAGATAAAAAAGTCACTGATTACCATGGATTTGCAGGTTGTTATGGGCTGAACTGTAACCTCCAAAGTTTATATATTGAAGCCTTAAATCCACAGTATCTCAGAATGTAACTGTATTTGGAGATAGGACCTTTAAAAAGGTAATAAAGTTAAAATGAGGCCTTTAGAGTGGGCCCTAAGCCAATGTGACTGGTGTCCTTACACGACTTCTTCCTTACAAAAAAAGGATATTAGGACACATCAAGACACACCAGGAGTGTGCATGCTCAGAGAGACAGCCATGTAAAGAGGCAGCAAGAGGACAGCCATCTGCAAGCCAAGGAGAGAGACCTCAGATGAAACCAACCCTGTGGCACCTTGATCTTGGACTTGCAATCTCCAGAACTGTGAGAAAAATTTCAGGGTCGGCCAGGTGGTGTGGTCGTTAAGTTCACATGTTCCGCTTAGATGGCCTGGGATTTGCTGTTTCGGATCCCAGGTGCAGATTGCTTATCAAGCCGTGCTGTGGCAGGCGTCCCACATAAAAAGTAGAGGAAGATGGGCATGGATGTTAGCTCAGGGTCAATCTTTCTCAGCAAAAAGAGGTGGATTGGCGGTGGATGTTAGCTTGGGGCTAATCTTCAAAATAAAGAAATAATGAGAGCAAATAAATTTCCATTTTTCAAGCCACCCAGTCTGTGATGTTTTGTTATGGCAGCCTTAGCAAACTAATACAGGGGAAGTAGGGAACCGTTGACTTTTTCAGGCATAGGAGATAGTTTAGAGTGGTGAAACTATTCCACATAATACTGCAATGGTGGATGCATGATACTATGCCTTGTCAAAACCCATAGATCATTATAGCATAGAAACGAAACTTTATGCATGCAAATTTAAAAAGTCATTTAGATCAAGGAATCCTAGGATGGAATATATACTAGAACATAACAGTCTAACTGTAATAAAAATGTATAGAGCAAACTCAATGAATAGGTGGGGGAAAAGATTTGCTGACTTTGGAAATAATTGGTGTTTGTTAGACTAAAGACAAAAGAATTGTTAATTAACACTCTAGCTGACAAAAGCTTTTTTCCTGCAGGGGTATGGGTTAAGAATTATGATAACACTATACATAAACACTACAATGGAACAATTAACTAAATTGAAAGCAGACAGTACAAGCCATGGTTCTCACTGTTAGAGTGGGAGGTTACACATGAACAAGGAGAGAAGGCTAGAATTCCCAAGTGGTGGTGGATTAATGTTGGAGACACCAGTATGAAGTTATTTTAGTTTAATATAGATACAGATAATTGTATAAATATAAACATTTATAAATATGTGTATATTCATATAGATATTTGTAGTTATCTATAAAAATATTTATAGATATCTGTGTATATACACATTAGTATACTATTTAAACATTTTACTGAACAGTGTATCAAGAGATAAATTTTGATTCAATTATATGCATAAATCTCTAGATGAATATGAAGTGCTATGGCAATATACTTGTTTTTACTTTTTTAAATTAATTAATTTACTTTTCGAGGAACATTAGCCCTGAGCTAACATCTGCTGCCAGTCTTCCTATTTTTGCTGAGGAAGACTGGCCCTGAGCTAACATCCGTGACCACCTTCCTCTACTTTGTATGTGGGACGCCTGCCACAGCATGGCTTGCCAAGCTGTGCCATGTCCACACCCGGGATCCTAACAGGCGAACCCCGGGCTGCTGGAGCAAAACATGTGAACTTACCTGCTGCGCCACCGGGCCGGCCCCCTACTTGTTTTCATTTTTAAACTGAGCGAATATATATGTTCAAGACACCCATAATATTCCTTTCAGTCTGACAAACTTTCGATAGGCTTCTCCTCACTTTAGGCCCCCCACCTCTCTTTTGTTGAAGCATTTATTTTAGAAAAGTTATAATTGTAAATACTTTTTCTGCCCTTTGATATGTAAATATTTTTAAAATCCTCTTGCCAGTCTTACAACCCAGGAGTATCTTTCTGAAGGAGCTGGGAATCATCTCCTGGAAATGCAATTATCAGTTTCTGAGGGAGGGTAGGAGCCTAACCTTGCTCCAAGTTAGAAAATTACTTGCAGTTGTGAAGAAATGAGAAAGTTTACTTTGCTTTTGGGTAAAGTCGGCCAGCAAACAGAGATGCCCTGTGACATCCCTCCTCACCCTGGCTCTTGAAGACTCTTTTCTCACTGGAATAGAGCCCACACTGAGCTTTGCTCTCTCTCCTCTACTACAACAGCCTTGGATTAATCCTCCTTTGCCTGTTTAAATTTGCCCATTGCAGTTTTTGCTCTGACACATGCCTTCATTTTTATGTTTAAAATAAAACTTAGCTAATTATCAAAAAAGAAAACAGAGAAGAGTGTGGTAAGAGGGGAGTCTGAGAGTTGGGCAACTGGAATTTCAAAAAATAATGTCAATTCTGACATTTTTGATGTACCTGGTATGTCTCAGCCTCCTCTTCGCCTTAACATTTTCTCAGACTTCCCTTCTTTGTGTTAGACTTGAAAGTTCGAGGAGTCCTGTTCAGTCACGTATTTGGTAGAGTGCTCCTCTGATGGGAATTGTCTGATATTTTTCTTATGTTTAAACTAGGTTTATGGGTTTGGGAAAGAAAGACCGCAGGGATAAAGTGCCATTTTCATCACATCGTGTCAAGAATATATACTATCAACATGGCTTATCCTTGTTAAATTGAAGCTTGATCACCTGGTGGAGGGAGCATTTGTCAGGCTTCTGCGCTGTAAAGTTACTCTTTTTTCTCTGCTTCCACATTGTACTCTTTGGATGGAAATCTTCAAGGGCATGATAAGGGTACCGTCTTAGGGACAGAGTATCTACATAAATTATTTGGAATTCTTCATCACAGTTCATCTGTCTCTTCCCTCATTTATTTACTATATTACCTAATTATATCAGTATGAACTCTTGGATATTAATTTTATACTATTGGTTATAATCCAATATTTCTTAATCATTTTTTTTTGCTCAAAAACTGCTTTCAGTTTTCTCCTCTGTCCCTTTGATATACCGACATCATCATGTGCATTTGTATGTGTGCACCAGTGCGTGTGAAAGAGAGAAAGAAAGAGAGGCAGAGAGAGAGAGCGAGAGAGAGAGAGAACATTCCTTTAAGTCACTATGTGATGTTCCAGGCCTATGTGTATTTCCTGCACCAATCCTTGCATTAACCAATATTCCAATGAATACACTCATTTCTTCTATTGAGGAATGGTATTGGAAGCCACGATTTGGGTAGTAGGTTTGCTCATTGCACTGGAGTTTTGTTGCTTCTAGGTCTGCCCAGCTAGCAGAACAAGGAAATATATGCGTGTAATATGATTTTAATGTCCATGGGATCATTCATAATGCTACATCATTCATTCCTGAAAATTGGTCATTTGTGTTCTTTCTTTTTTCCCTTTAATTTATGCCACATGCAAAGTAACCTTGCTTAACCCAAGGAACCAGATTATTTTCCCATTTTTGTTAAGAGTTTTATAGTTTTCGGTTTTACATTTCAGTTTATTATCCAGTTCAAGTTAACTTTTGTATATAATACAAGTTACATGTTAGGTTCACTTTTTTTGCATTTTAACATAAAATTCTTGTAGCATAATTTGTTGAAAGACTATCCTTTCCCAAGTGAATTACTTTACAACCATTGTAGAAAAATCAAATGATTACCTTTACGTAACTCTGTTATTGATCCTTCTAGTCTCTTCCACTGATCTCTGTATCTATACATTGACCAATACAGCACTATTTGATTATTGTAGCTCTACAGTAAGCCTAAAGTAAGGTACTCAAGAACACCAAATTAGTTATTCTTTTTCAAAATTATTTTGATGATTGTAGTCTTAGTGTTTCAATATATATTTTATTTTTTAAATTTTGGGTTTATTTGAGCAAAAATTGATTCGAATCAGGCTACGCCAAACCAGAAGTGGTTAAGAGTGCTCCACCAACAGGAGCTCAGGGAGAGATTTATAGAGCAAAAGCAGAAACAAAGAAGGACAATTACCGATTGGCTATAGCTTACAGCCTCGTTCGTTGGCTGTTTGTGATTGGTTTTCCTTAGCATTTTGATTTTGTAACCTTGAGGCATTTACAGGTTTAGATTTTGGTTTGCTTACATAAGCTTCCACATTATTAGAGTCACATTATTCTAATGGCCTCCTTGTTTAATTAATTTAACAATTTCCCCCTTTTTGATCATCCTCTCATACACAAGAGATTGACTAGAAATTTGGTATTAGAGCCACTTTCAGTCACATCAGAGTAAAGTTGTTCTTGTCTCGTGAAATTTGTAGGTTATGGTGTCAGATCTCTGGAAAAATTGCTTTTGTTGTTCATCTCATTGTCCATTTTGCTTCTGTTTCTCCAAGCACTGTGAGACTATTTGATGTAGTGCTGATGACTGTGAATATGCATTTAAGACCTTTGAGAGAACATAGAAGACCAGGGAAACTCCAGTGATAACTATTAGGAGAATAATACCAAGAGACTGAAGTATGCACCTTAGCTAAGACCCTCAGGAACCAAACCAGGCAGTATCAAATAAATCAAAGAATGTACCTGAAGGGGCATTAACCTGTTTTAGCCAAGTGGTTTATCTGTTAATTTCTTTTATTTGCTACGATGCTAAAGATGTTGATCCAGGTACAGCAGGAGGTATTTGCTATGGCATTGACACCTCCTTGTTAGTCAATAAGTAATCTAAACCAGTTCTATTATCTAAAACCACCTTAGTAAGGAAATCTAGGGACTTTCGTTGTACACCTATAGCCTTAGCGGTAGATTTAGCAATAGTTGTCAGTGTTAAGGAGCATTGCCTTTCCATGCATTAACAGAGAGAAAAAGGAAGTAGTGAAAAGGCAAAAGGAATCAATGTTTCATACCGGAGATGAAGATCTTGATCCGTGATCCTAGGAGAGTTGTCCACCACAAGATGCCATCTGCTTCTGAGGAGGAACCTCCCTAGTCAATTTTAATTTTAGATCTCCAGATGGTCTGCAGTTCCAAGAGTCTGGAGAAGTCCTTTTTAATTGGGGAATGTGGACCCAAGGTTCCAGTCCCTGAAGTTTGGCTGCTAGCTTAGTTGTGAGGAGAACCTAGGATGGTTATTTCCAAGGAGGTTCAAGGGCAGTCTTTGTTCTTAGTGATCCCAAATCACAATAGTGGGAGAAAATTAGAAACACTAGCTGGGAGAGTTGTAGCCAGATAATTGAGGAAACCAGAAGAATTTAGGATCTAGTTTGGTTTATAAATATTTAACAAAATCTTAAAGATAATAAACAGGACTAGATTCTGATATCCACACAGATTTATTGCAATTTTTAATGAAATGTAACTTTTTCCTCTGCAATCACCCTTATTTCTATCAAAGATAATCACAGTAAGACTCATTGTTTTGCAAAATATGTCATCACATTTAACATGGCCTGAATATTTATATAAGTGCAGCAAAAATAGTGATTGGCCACGTAGGCACTTTTCAAATCTGTTTTGTTGGAACTTTTCATAAGAAATCTCACATTGGACTTTTAAAAACTTCTCTGAGCTATGAAGCTAAGAACTCACTATCACACTTCACCTAGAATACCTTTAGATTTGGGTTAATTCCTCTCTTCTTGGTCTCCAGGATATCCTGAAGTTATTGGCTCTACCAGGAAATGACCTTCCTCACTCACCTGGTAAGGCTGCTGGGAAAGTTGCAAGCAAGGTACCAGGTCATTTTTTCCAAGGGGCTTTTATTGAGTCCATAAAGTCTACCTTACTTCCCTAAAACTGTTTTGTCACACTTGATTTTATCAATATTCTCAAATATGACATTCCAGTCAGAGCCTTGGTAATGTAATCAATGTTTCTAATTCTGTCCCAAGGAGAACAGATTCTTATTGAACTTATGCAAATAACTATGTTGTCATGAAAATAAAAATACTCAATAAGTTTCTGAGTTCTGGACAGATCAGGCGGGGAGAAAAAAATAAATATTTCAATTGTGTTTACAGAGATACTTCACAAAATTACTGTAAGTCATAGATAGCTTAAGAGAAAAAAGTTTTCCTTAAATTTGGAAAAATAAAACACTAAGCAACCAACAATATTTCAAAGAAAAAAAATATAATCTTCCTCATCAGTTCATTCAATCCCATATTCTTAGTTCTTGCTGTGCCTGAATCCAGTTTTTCCATTATTTGTGGAAATGTTCACCAGTTCAGTTTTATCCTCTTAAAGTTATCAGAAACCTATATTCTACAGTACTTGTTGAACTCCTTCCAAGAATCTCTCTGAAGAGGAAGCACTTTTGCAAAAGCATCAGAGTAAAACAGTGAGTGTTTGTAAATGAGAAAAAGACTTCAAAACTGGCCAGGGTTAAAGATCTGATGAGAGTCCTTTGATAAGGAAATGTAGTTTCCTTATCAAATGCTTAAAAACTTCCATGCATTGTTGAAGCTTTTCCTTCTCCCTCTAGTGTTAGTGAGGATGTGGAGCAAAGGAAATCCTTGTGCACTGTTGGTGGGAATGTAGATTTGTGCAGCCACTTTGGAATACAGTATGGAGATTCCTCACAAATTTAGAAGTAGAACTACCATATGTCCCAGAAATTCAACTTCTGAGTATTTATCCAAAGAAAATGAAAACATTAAGTTGAAAAGATATGTGCACCCTCATGTTCATTGCAGCAATATTTATACTAAACAAGATTTGGAAACAACCTAAGTGTCCATCAGTGGATGAATGGACAAAGAAAATGTGATAGATAGATAGACACACACACACAAACATACAATGGAATATTATTCAGTCATAATAAAGAATAAAATCTTGCCATTTTCAACTAAATTTGTGGAGCTTGAGGGCATTATGTCAAGTAAAATAAGTCAGACAGAAAAAGACAAATACCATATGATCTAGATTACATGTGGAATCTAAAAAACACCCACCAAACTCGTAGATCCAGAGAACAGATTGGTGGTTGCCAGAGGCAACACGTGGGAGGTGGACAAAAGGAATGAAGGAGTCAAAAGCTACAAACTTATAGTTATTAATAAGTCACGAGGATGTAATGCACAGCATGGTGCCTATAGTTGATAAAACTGTATTACATGTTTGAAAGTTGCTAAGAGAGTAAATCTTTACAGTTCCCAACACAAGAAATAAATTTGTAACTATGTATGGTGACAAAAGTCATTAACTAGACTTATCGAGATGATCATTTCACAATATGTACAAATATTGAGTCATTATGTTGCCCACATTAAACTAATATAATGTTATATGTCAATCATATCTCAATAACAAAATCCTTTTGAATGTCTTGTCATTTCAAAAAAAGTTCTTGGCAGTATTGAATAACCCCATGGACACAATAGGGGTCCCCAAAGAGAGTGCCAAAGTTACTGCCCTCCCAAGATCCAGAGCCACTCCCAATCATAACCAAAAGAAAGAAAGACTTAGACAATTTCTCTGAGAGCCGGCAACAGTTGATAGGACCTTAGCCACATGGAGTGCAACCCACATTTCTGTCAGGCCATATTTTGGGGGTTCCCAACCTGAGGGTTGCCAATCCAAGTTCTCAGGATGCAAAATGAGATAAACAAGAAGGCAACAACTGTTCCTGGGAGAGAAAGGATGGAAAAGCAATGTTTTTTCCTGCCAATCTGAATTTGGTAAGAAAGGGACGAAATGAAATTTTACCTTCCTCTCTCAACCAAGCACTACAGATAGACATCTGGGGGAACTGACTTTGGTAAGAATTCTTACCCTTTCTGGCTTCTGCCAATTTTCCCAAGATGCTGTCTGCGGTTCCAGAGCAAGTGGAGTGTGTCATGCTGGTCACCAGAGATTGCAGAGGAGGAAAAATAATTTTTCGTCTACCTTTTATTGTGAGTGCCTGGCTGAGACTACTTTTTCTCTAGAGCACGTCATAAATAGATAAACTTATCTAGGTTAAAATTTCTCCACTGTGGCCACCGTAATTCAAGATTATCTCTGGTAAAGTTAACCTACTTGTTCAGCCTTAAAACAAAATTTTATTCAACTGAGGCCTCATACTGAACCCAGTCCAGTTTAAGTCAGACCCAGTCTGACTTCTGCCAGTTTTGGACCCGACCTCGAAAAATGCTCAAATAAAGCCTGAAAGCTCATAAAGCAAAAGCTGCGGAACTAGATCCCAGAGGAGCTTACCTGAGGCCTCCAGAGGGCGTGAGAAAGCAGTGAGGTCCAAGGGCTCAATAGGTGCCTACGCCTGGTTGCTCCTTGCTCCTGGGGCCCTCAGAGGTCTCCTTCAGTTCCCTCTTCTGACATCAGAACTGTTAAAAGATAAACTAAGGCATATTAAAAATTTTGAGTTTATTTGAGCAATGATTATTTGAACTGGGCAATGCCACAGCAGAAGTGGTTAGGAGTTCCCCTTTACCATACATTTTAGAATCAGATTCTAGAGTTGTCCAAAACAAAAAAAACCTTAGATTTTTTAATAGATTGTATTAAAATCTATAAAACAATTTGGAGACAATATACGTACATATATATTAATGTTATTGAGACTTCTAATCAATAAACACAGTATATCCCTCCGTTTATTTAAAGCATCTTTATTGTTACCAGCAATATTTGGTAATCTATAGCAGACAAACCTTTCAAAGATTTTCTTAGATGTATCCTTAATTATTTTATTTTTTTTTATTTTTAGATGATGTATCTTAAATTTTAATTCTCATTGTTTTCATTAAATTGCAATTGACTTTTAATACAATACTTCTGTATTGTTTTGAATTGTCTGATACTGCTTAATCTACTGGTTAGTTGTAGTAGCTTTTTTATGAATTCTTTGGAATTTTCTATGTAGACAACTATGCCATCTCCAAAAACAAAGCTTTCTCTTTTTCCAATTACCGTAAATTTTCATTGTTTTTCCTCTTTCATTGCACTAGCTGGGACATTCAATAAAATGATAGGAATATGAGGACAGTCTCCCTTGCTTTGCAAGTCTTTGCTTGCTTCAAACTCAAGGGAATGGCTTTCAGATTATACCGCATGTACCTATGTATAAGCACTTCACACCTGCCCTTTATCGATATGAGTACACTTCCATTCCTTAGTTCTTAGTTTTGTTTTTTTCTTTAAAGATTGGCACCTGAGCTAACATCTGTTGCCAATCATTTTTTTCCCTTCTTCTTCTCTTCAAAGTCCCCCAATACATAGCTGTACACTCTAGCTGTAGATCCTTCTGGTTGTGCTATGGGGGATGCGCCTTCAGCATGGCCTGATGAGCCGTGCCATGCCCGTGCCCAGGATCCAAACCGGCGGAACCCTGGGCCACAGAAGCAGGGCACAGACATTTAACCACTCGGCCATGGGGTCGGCCCCCAGTTCTTAGAGTTTTTATCATGACTATATGCTGAATTCTGTCAAATGCTTTTTCTCTATCTATTGAGATGAGCATTTGTTTCCCCTGTTGATATTGTGAGATACAATGATTGTTTTCTTAATGTTGAACCAAACTTCCATTCTGGGCATGAATCCCTCCTGGTCAGTTTGGATTATATTTTATTTTATTGCTGAAAGTGATTTGCTAATATTTTAAAGGCATTTATTTGTCTACGTTAATGAAAAATATTGGTCTGTAATTTTACCTTCTTTTAAAATCTTTGTTAAGTTTTGGTGTCAAGGTGATGCTAGCCTCATAATACAGAGTGGCAAATGGGTCCTCTTCTTCTATTTCCTGGAAGAGTTCTTGTAAATATTTTGTAGAGTTCACAAGTTAAGATATTTGGGGCTAGGGTTTTCTTTTTTGGGAGATGTTTAGCTATGAATTCAATTTATTTAAAAGGTGGATACATTTCAGTTTCTCTTTTTAATGAGTGAGCTTTAGTCCTTTGTAACTTTCAAATAACCTGATCATTTCAACCACTTCATCAATTGTATTGGCATAATCCTTCTTATCCCTTTAATATATATAGAATCTGTAATGATGTCCTCTATTTTATTCCTGATATTAATGCGGTGTATCATCTCTCTCTTATTCTTAAAATGTCTTTTATCAGTTTTTTCTTGACCTTTTAGCATTTTTTCTTTTATAATTTTTCTTGATCTTTTGGAGAATAAGCTATTATTCTTATTAATTTCTGGTCTTTATCATTTACTTCTTTCCTCAAACGTTCAGCTAATTTTTCTTTTATTTCAATAGTGTTTTAAATTGGTCACTCACATTTTTGTTTTGAAACCTGTCATTCTTTCTAATGAATGGAATTAGTGATGCAAATTTCTCTTTAGTTACTTACTGAGCTGAATTCCAAAATAGAAAAAAGTTTTCATTACCATTCAAACTATTGTCTAATTTCCCTCTCGATTTTCTCTTTGTCCAGTAGATTATTTAGAAGAATGTAATTTAATTTCCAAATATTTGGATATTTTCCAGATACCATTCTGTTATCAATTTTTATTTAATTTTAATGTTGTCAGAAAATATACATGGTTTAATTTAAATTATTTTAAATTTGTTGATGCTTCCTTTTTGGCCTAGAATATGGCCCATATTGGAGAATGTTCCAAGGCACTTGAAACTCTGTTGTTCTTTGGTGGGGTGTTCTATAAATGGCAAGATGCTTTCATCTTTAATCTGGAACTGTGCATCTCCATTTAATACACCCCTCCCCTCTTTTTGGTCACAACATGGATGATTTTCTTATAGATTAAGAAATTCTGAAATCTGGATTTGTCTGGTTGTTTTTCTTCATTTTGGGGAGATTCAGATGATGTGGAATTCCTGTTCCATAACATCAGTTACAAAAGATAAGTTTATTACAGAAAGTTTAAAATGGGAAATTCAAACTTACAATTGATAGGACTGCAGGAAAGGCATTGAATAGGAGATAAGAGATAACAGCATTCATTCGGTAAGGGCTTGAAAGGGATTATCAGAAATAAAAGTTAGGGGTGGATTCTTTTCAGTTTCAAAAATATTCCATTTTTTTATTGCTTTTCCTAAGTAAATATCATCATGCTTGTCAAATTAGCCTAAGCATTAACTGAAAATTAAATATTATAAAAATAACCTAAAACAACTGACTTCAGTCATTAAAATTAGGTGATATTCCAAATTTCAGTAATGACACCCTCAGCTAATTATTAAAAATAAATTAGTAAGACTACCTAAAATGATAGATTTTTAAATTTTCTTCTCAGATATTAGTCATATCAGATGTACTAAGTAGAGCAAAATTTCAGTGCAGTTATACATATATTTTCCAACTATTTTGATGTTTTTCAAACAATAATTTATTATCTTTTTTTCCCCATAAAAGACCTGCTGTTATTGATATAAGTTTTTGCGGGAGAATTCCATTTCTGTCATGAAGTGAAAATGACTCAGCTTTCTGCTGGTTGTTTCAAAGTTTCACAGATTTAGAGTAGAGGCTCCCCCAGGAAGTCTGTGCACTATCTCAAAATTTCTTGGCACTTCGCAGATAATATTTGGTTACTTTTTCCCTTGTAAATAGGTATTACAATTCACTTTTATCCATGAGGCTATTTAATTGGAGAGATTAAAATTATCATATTGTAAAAACTCAGTTACCCAAAAGTCTTCATTAAAATATTTTCTCTAGAGTGAGGAACAATAAACTATTAAATTCTCTCTGAGGACTTTAATCTCTGTTTTCTCCTAATTGTCAGTTTCAGAAATCATCTAAAACTGTTTTATTCTGGGGCTGGCCCAGTGGTGCAGTGGTTAAATTTGTGCGTTGTGCTTCGGCGACCTGAGGTTCACCCATTTGGATTCCGGGTGCAGACCTACACACCTCTTGTCAAGCCATGCTGTGGCAGCCATCCCACATATAAAAATGGAGGAAGATGGGCACAGATGGCAGCTCAGGGCCAGTCTTCCTCCGCAAAAAGAAGAGGATTGGTGGCAGATGTTAGTTCAGGGCTAATCTTCCCCCCAAAAATAAATAAATAAATAAAAATGTTTTATTCCAAGCCCCAAATATGTTATGCTACATTCTTAAAGACTTTCTAAGGAACCTTCTACAGATAATTGGCTGATATCATGGTTTTGTTTACAGGATGGTCTGACATATTTGACAATGATTCTATTTTGACATACACATTAAAAAGTAGTAAGTCCTCTTATTTATGGACAGTTTCTTATTTCAAACTTGAAGAGATAGAAAAGAAATGTAAAGTAAGATCATCCTCCCTTTTTGGAAGACGGAGAAATGAAGAATGAAAATCCTCAAATACAAGTACTTTCTTTAAATTATGGAAGTGAGTTCACAGATAAATGAGAAAGATGGAGAAAATAGGAGATCAGTAAGTGATAGAACATTTATTCTATAATCTCACTATGTGAATAATGCCTTATTTTGATTCTAGACACAGCAGTGTGGAACATTTACAGAACAGACCATTTTCTATCTGTGAGCAGAAAATATAGATTTATTTTAGCAGGCTCTATAAAATGATGATTGCATTGTAAAAACAAACAAACACACACAAACGCATAATACTTGGCACTAGATAGTGACATCTGCAATAATCACTGCACTGGCTTCTAGGACAGTACTTGACAGGGCTATCTGGCAACAATCTGTTTAACAATTTGACCAGTGAAAACAAATTGGACACAAATAGACCATGATGGGCGCAAGAACTGACTGGACAATGAAGTTGGCAGAAAGACACGATGCTGTAGAATGGCAGGGCCTTTGAGTTGGAAAGAGCATGAGGAAAGGGTGTGGAAAGTCTAAAGAGTTTTCTATTTTAATAATGCAACCACTTGTTCCATTTTTAAGTATTTGAATTCCTTTTTATGTACAGAATTATCTCTTACATCCAAGTTTTGTTTTTTTTAACATATCGAAAAACATTTTCTGTCACTATTCTAAAATTTGCCTACTTTATATCAAGCCGCCCCAACATTCAGGATGGCAAAGATTTACTAATACTCTCTCTAAGGAAGGAGGCTCAGGTTAAAATGTCAGAGCGGATCCAGTCAGTTTTCTAAATCCTGCATCATCTCTATCAGCCATCTGCAATGTGCATTTGCATCACTGTCAATGGAATTCGACTGCCCCATTCTATACTAGGCAAATTCATATTGCTTCTTTAAAACTCATCCAAAGAATTATCTCTCTATTTTTCTGCCTCTTTATAACCTACTCACTTTCTTTCATTAGATTTCTTATTATAATATGTTGACTTTTAAAGATACATTTCTCTACATATTTTGAAATAATTGAGGGAACGGCTGTGTCTAATTTACTGTTGTTTACCTAGTATCTGAAATATTATCAGCTATATTAAAGGCTCTCAATTAATTTGGAATGGATAATTACTAGGGCAAAGAATTGATCTCATTTTTTTTTTTTTTTTTTTTTTTGAGGAAGACTAGCCTTGAGCTAACATCCACCACCAATCCTCTTTTTGCCAGGGAAGACTGGCCCTGAGCTAACATCCGCGCCCATCTTCCTCTATTTTTATATGTGGGACGCTGCCACAGCATGGCTTGATAAGTGGTGGGTGGGTCTGTGCCCAGGATCCTAACCTGCGAACCTAGGGCCAATGAAGCAGAGCACATGAACTTAACCACTATGCCACTTGGCCAGCCCCATCATTATTTTCTTTTACATTGCATAGATCTTGAAAAGAACATGTAACATATTCCTATAAATGACTTTATTAAACTGACTTTTTAATCCATATGTGGATGTTCTGAGGATTCTATTGATTTTGAATCTGGCTCTGTTGGCTGTTCCTAAATTGTACTTCTTAGCATCCTCAAGATCTCTCAATAATGAAATGCTGCCCACCATATTATGTTTAAAGTTCTTTTACTTCCTAACATCACCTACACTTGTAGCGAGTTAAACAATCTTGAGGACATTCTCTAAAAATTTCTGAAAACAATTTACAGCAATATGCCTGCAGCTCTACCAAATAACCCTGTAATTCCTTTGAGGCAATAAGCTCAGAGCCCTCTCCAATGACTAAATAAGAAAACTCAATTCTATTACTCATTGAGTCATTCCCAGGAAGACACGGTTTCCTTTAATCTTAGATTGATGAATATACAAGGATCTACTGACAAACTCCTTGGACTAGAGGCTCAGAGAAAATAAAATGAAATAATCTCTAATTCATAATTCCTTCTTGGAAAAGTTCCTTTCACTTCTACTCCCAAATTCCTCTTTCTGTTGCTTCTTTGCTGCAAAGCAATACACATTAAAATATAGCCACATCAAAAAATTATTTTCCAATTTCACGTCTCCATTAGCTATGTGACTAAGCACATTATTTATCTCTCTGTGCAACAGCTTTCTCAGGTTTAGAATGAATGGTTTTGACATAAATAATATATATTATCCTTTTTCTAACTTTAAAATTTATTCCTGAAGCTGAAAAAATATTTTAAAATATCCCTGAGTGACATTTAGCAGTAACTTGTCGAAATAAAATTGGATTATTGCAACCTGCTTAAAACAAATTTCCACCAGAAACTCCAAAACATCAATGCACATCCAACTGTATTATTCTAAGCCTGCATGAAATTGTATCCAGTTTCACTTAATAAGATTTATTGTAGATGATTGAAATTTTATTCACCATGATTTGATGTGAACAGATCAAAATAGTGAAATATGTACAATAACAGGTAAAATTAAATATGAAAAGGAATATAGTTTTAAATTTTACATTTTTATTACTCCATCTTAGATTTTTTTCCCCAACAGTTTTACAATAGTTTCTGATACAGGTAGAGTATAACAAGTGAGTTGAAAATACGTAGGAGTTTTAGAATCATTTAATTTGGTGTATATATATGGCTCAAGAAAGCTCAGCAAAATAATTATCCTTTTATAGAGCACATCATAGTCCATATGTTGATTTCTACTTCTTCTGTATTTGTATTAGACATGCTTTATTATCAGTGATGAAATAGCTTTTACAAATATAAGATTTTAGTTTGTAACAGTTATATCACAAACTTAATGCTCCAAATGCATGTCCTGGAAAATAAGGTAATATGGATATGATTTACTTGTATATTAAAGAAAAAAATGTCTATCCAGAGTTCATCAAGGCTTCTATACAACAGGAGAGAAACAAAAAGAAATCATTTTGTGAAATTGTGTGCTAAATAAACCACACCTGTGTAAATAAAATTTAGTATGAAATCGTACTAAGGGCTGAACCATTCAATTTAGTAGCCTAGTCCATTCAATTCAATAACCATTTATTGACTTCTTACTTTGTAAAAAGCATTGCATTATTGCAAGAAATTTCCTTTGCACAGTATACTGAAAGTTCACTCAGTAAGAATCAGTAAGCTAATGGAGGTCACATAATGCTCAAATATAATGTATATGAAAAAGTCTAATAAATATCTAATAGCCATTAATAATAATATCTATTGTGTACATACATCAGGTTTTTACCACTCTAGATTTGTAAGTATTCATTGAAGTTAATTAGAATACAGACAATTTGAAAATTACATTTAAGTGGCACAAACAGAAATCAAGAATAAAAGGAACTTGAAAATAGAAAAATTTTCCACTTGGACCAAAGCTGCTAAGAGACTCTGTAAAGTGAGAAAATAGATGTGGAGATACTGGAATTCTCAAAGTCATGATCCTTGGGTTCTTCTTAAGAAGACCTACTTTACAAGCATATAGAGGTGGATGTCTTATTAGTGTGATCTAAGAAGCAAATGGGAGCTTAAGAAGTAGAGCTGGCTGTATAAAAGTAAAGGAAAACTAATCAGGCTAATAATCATAAGCTTCATGATGTATAAATTGAAAATCAGTAGACACTTTAGATAATGATAGTATTTTGCAGCAATTCCACAAAATGTTTTCTAAATAATAATTCGTTATTTTTAGGTAATGTACTTCACAAATATTTTTTTAATATTGCAGTTTTTGGTGATGATTAAAATGATTCATACCCTCAGAATTGTGAAAAAGCTGAATAATGATCCCATGAGAGCTATTGAAAATATATTACTCTGGAAATAAATATTACTTTTGACTATTTTCACCTAATTCTCTAATTTTATTCATTTTAACCAAATTTCATAAGTCCTTTGCATTGATTTTCAATGGAATAATTAACCTCTGTTTGAGATTAAGTTACTATTACACTGAGGTCCAAAATTACCAAGGAGTCCTTGATTTTTTTTTAAAAAAAAAAGCCTTTTTATAAAAGCAGTTTTAGGTTCACAACAAAATTGAGGGGAAGATACAGAGATTTTGCATATAACCCTGCCCCCACACAAGAGTAGGATCTCATGTGATCAACATCCCCTGCCAAAGTGTTACATTTGTTACAATTGATGAATCTGCATTAATTCATCATAATCATCCTAAGTCCATAGCTTACACTACAGTTCATTCTTTGTGTAGTACATTCTACGAGTTTGGACCATTGTATAATGACATGTATCCATCATGGCATCATATAGAATATCTTCACTGCCCTAAAAATCTTCTGTGCTCTTCCTATTCATCCTTTCCTCTTTCTCAGTCACTGATCTTTTACCATCTCCATAGTTTTGTCTTTTCCAGAATGTCATGTATTTGGAATCATACAGTATGTAGTCTTTCCAGGTTGGCTTCTTTCACTTAGTAATATGCGTTTATGTTTCCTCCATGTCTTTACATGACTTGCTAGCTCATTTCTTTTTAGTGTGAATTCCATTGTCAGAATGTACAACAGTTTAATTTATCCATTCACCTACTGAAAGGCATCTTGCTTGAGGGTTCTGGATTTTCTACTTGTGTTCTGCCATGAATGAGTGGCGTGACTTGTCTAACTAATAAAAAGAGAAGTTTTCAAATAGATTTGAATGCCCAATGATATTGCATGGAACTTTAAATTTGTTGATTGCTTTGGGGAAGTCTAGGAGGTATAATGGCAAGGTGGTAAAACTTCATATATATCCTGGGTCTCGGGTCTTTTTTCAATAAAGCGTTTTTGCCACTTTGCCTTGATTTTATTTATTGATTGATTTATTTGTAAATATCTAAAGTATGATTAGAAGATCATACCACATGACTAACGATGAATAGAGTATTCTTTGTTTCATTTTCTTGATCAAATTTAGAAAAAAGAGCACAATACATATTTGGCAATAAAAATAAACAAATAACAGAATCATGTACATACATATTTCCAGTCTTAAATTCTTTATTCACTAATTTGAAATTTTTTAATATTTCTTGATAATTAGAGCTAAATTTTCTTTAGTTGATAAATAAAAGTAAAACACATACACACACACTACAGATCCCATCTATATATTTGAAAGAAGATATTCTAAAGGCTTAACATTTCTGTTGATAAAATATAATAATGATTTTACTTCTCAATAAATTCCCAAACACAAAACTCAATGAAATGATATTTCATCTATTTTAAAACTATTATGTTAGGTGGAATTTACTTTATTTACACAGAATTACTCCAATTACTTAATATATGTGAAAAAGATTTTTTCTCAAAGTGTAAAATGCTCATAGGGAACAGAAAATGATGTGCTAGACAAATCTATTACTATGTTTTAATATGAATCACTTCAGGAATATCCGTTTCCCAACATGACTAAAGAAAAAACAGATATTTAATTTAAAAATGTTTTCATCGGGCAAATCCATAAAATAACTGCACAAATATAAATAAAGATTATTAGTACCACTTAAATAGTAGAAATATAAATTATATATTATAGATTATATGTATAAATATATAATAGAATTTTATGTATTTATTTTTGAAACTACCTGTACTGCAGGGGCTATAACTTGTTTATTTAAAAAAATAACAAATTAGATATTTTACTTCATTACTTTCCTGAGAGAGCAATTTAAAAACTAAGAAATGTAACTTTAAAACAGAGACTTTTAAAAACAGATAAGATTAGCGACTGTTTCAAAAGGAAATGTGTCTACCACTTTCGTTACAGTTTAGGAGCAAATCTGTAGTAATTTGTGATTTGATGCCATGTCAAATACTTTTATTTGAAATATATATGCAAATCCATTAAAGCAAAATGTTTCTCAGGCGTATCATGATTCCTAAATTAATTTTTGAGGAAAGTTTGAATGACACCTAGAAAGCTTTTTTTCCCCAGTTCTATAGCTGTTTCACAAAACCTAAAAATGAGAAAGACAAATCCAATTGCTCTTTTGGATATAAATGTCAGCAAATCAAATGATAGGTGAATAATATTATTCTATATTTTGAAGAATATCTTTACAGTTTATATTTGCTTGAACATACATTAGCATAGTTTTAAATTATTATGCACAAAAATAAAGGGTTGTGTATACTACTATTTCTGCTACAGTACTTCTTAAACTTATTTCAACAAATATTACCCACCTTTTATAAAATTAAACATAAAATATTTAGCTTGGCACTGGAGAGTTTATAAAAATATGTGTAATTATTGTAACCTTACAATGTAGTAAAATTAACGTGTTTGCTTTTTGTTGTGTTTTCTACATGCTTGAGGAGGTTACAAGATAGATTCATTTATTCATCACAGCATTCTTGTGAGGTAAATATTGTTTATTTATGTTCAAAAATAGGATAAAAAGAAGGTGCATAAAAAGAATATACCTTAAAGTGACAGAGTTAATAAGTTGTCCTTTTGGCAATGTGATACCTGGTTTACCACACATTAAAACTTGAACTCTGTAGAAAGGACCCTATTCACTTGTCCCCTGGAGTACTTATTTCCATTTCATTCTCTGAAGGCTATTCTTCACTACAGGTGAGAGAGATTTCACTATAATAATTCTTAATAATATATTCCATCCTGCTGCTGAGAAGTCATGTTTGCCTGAAGTTTTATTTAAAGAGTTTAGTTCTGTTCAATAAGTATTTTTTCATCCGTTCTATATTCCAGGCAGTACACTTGGTAACGGAGCTATAAACAGGCATAGTTCTTCCTCCTAAGATTTGACTGTCTGGTGGGCAAAATAGACATTCAAAATATAACTTCAATCTAGTATAGTAAGATCAGTTAAAAAAGGAGCTTGACTAAAATTGGACTATTGAAGGGAAAAACTAGGGTTTGTTTTTTTCTACCTAATCTTGAGGTTTGGGTTGTTTATTATTTCACCATAATTTATCTTAAACTGATAGAATAAATGTAGCATTTTTAAAAATCTAATTCAGATACCAGCAAACATTTTCTTTAAAGGACCAGAAATTAGGCTTTGTAGGCCGAATATATTTTCTGTCACATGTTCTTCCTTTTTATTATTATTAATAAACTTTTTATAGAATTGTTTTAGATTTGCAGAAAAATTGAGCAAATAGTACAAAGTTCTCGTATAATCTCTGAACAATTTTCCATATTATTAACATCTTACATTAATATGGTACATTTGTTATAGTTAATGAACCAATATTGACGCATTATTATTAACTAAAGTCCATGGTTTATTCACATTTTCTTAGTCTTTCTCTAAAATGTCCTTTTTTTGTTCCATGATCCTAAAATATCCCTTTTCTGTTCCATGATCCCATCCAGGTACCACATCAGATTTACTTGTCCCATCTTATTAGGCTCCGCTTGGCTGTGACGGTTTCTCAGACTTTCCTTGTTCTTCATGACTCTGGAAGTTTTGATGTATTTTGAAATATGCCCCTCTAGTGTAATTTGTTTAATATTTTACTCATTATTAGACTAGAGATGTGGGTTTGGGCATGGCAGATCACAGAGGTAAGGAGCCATTTTCTTCATGCCACAGCAAGGGTACAGACCTTCAACATGATTTATGCTTGTTGATTTTGACCTTGATCTCCTGGCTGAGGTAGTGTTTTGTCCAGCTTCATCCATTGTGAATTGATTTGTTTTCCCCATTTACATATTGTACTCTTTAGAGGGAAGTCAACAAACACAGCTCACAATAAAGGAGTTGGAAGTCATGCTCATCTTCTTTTATTTTTTTAATAACATTTAAACATGGAAAGAATATTCTTAGCTCATAGATGGTACACAAACAAGCAATGGGCGAGGCTTGGCCAGCAGGCCATGGTTTGCTGACTCTTAATTGGCTGACTATTTTTTTGTAGTTGTCACAAATGACATGTATAGAATGTAAAAATGGTATGTAGTAAAATGTATTTCTATGAGCGTTTTTGTTATTACTTCAATTGTATTTAGGTTTATAATATTTTGAATTTTTTTTTGTAATTTACAATGTAATACGTAATAAATTACAGCTATGGTATAAAGTAGAATTTATAACGTGATGTATTTTCCAGATTGTTAAGCAAATACCCCAAGAATATTTACTGAATGATCATTTTTATGGTAGAGACATGGTTTGAAATCCATTCTATGTCCACAAACAAGGATTCTTCTCCCTTCCTTGACTTGGCCCAAATTAATTGCACTCTGCATTGATTGTTTCAATAGAAAGATACATATATTGTTTTGAATAAAACATAAAATCTGAAAATCAGCATTAGTTTATTAAGAAGAGAAAGTGAGAGAGAGGAATTTCTCTCCGAAATTGTGTATGATAATAGTAGAGAAATATTTTTGCTAATATTAAGACAAGTGCCCTAAGTGGAAAATAAATATAAGATTCTAAAAGCCAAAAATGATAAGCCCTAAATATTCTTAATTTTAAAAAATACATAAAATCCATGCATTTTCGGTTATCAGTTTTTCAGAGGATTTTGTCTCCCCATTTTTCTCTCCCTATCTCGCTCTCTGTCTCTCTATCTTTCCATTGTCTATCTACCCATATCAGCACTTGCAAAAAATGCATTGGACAAAGCATGGTTTTGCAAGTCTCCAATTTATAGCCTCAGTAGAAATAAAAAGGTTTTTTTAAGATAAGGTTTTATTTATTCAGGTGCTGTTTGAGATTGTGAGAGAAAATTCAAAGCAGTATGGCCACTTAAAAACTTTCATGATAAAGCAGAAAGATAAGAATATTTATTAAGACATAAGATTTGAGAGAAAAGAACATAAGGCTCAATCCATGGTGAGAAAAAGTACATATTTTTCCAGTTATATGTTATATTTTTAACCCTTCTATTAGTTTCTGTAAGTGTAAATATCCCTAATGATGCTATTTTAAAATTTTCTCACTTATAACTCCGGACTCCAGATGTTTAATAGTATCACCTGTGAAATATGACCGAAATCTCCTGGTCTACATAATTAGTTACACTGCAAAACACTTCATAAATTAGTACTATTAATCCAGACAATTTGAGGGCAGAGATCTTATAGTAATGGTCTGAAATTATCTTCAAACTTACCAACTCAAGCACCAATAACTTCATAGTGAAAGCAAAGCTATTCATCCATTTATAGACCCAATTAATAATTGTAAGTTTTTAAAACACACTATTCTTCACTTAATCTCCTTACGTAGAGCTAGAAGTATCAGAACTGGTAAAGATTAGGAGAGTCAAACTAACTCCCCTCAAATACATGAACTGCAGAATTTGGTGGTGATATGAGGAGCCAGAGGCTGAGTACTAGCTATTTTTATATTTGTATATACTAGGTAATATTTCAACCCAACCCAGATAACTCCCACTTCTTAAAGTCTCTAAGCATAGACCATTGACATAAGCATGAAGATTCCCTTATCAATTCTGTAAGTCTGAGAAAAGTTATCACAGGAACAGCTACAATTATATGAGGCATAATAGACTTCAAGCTAAAACTGCCTCTGAAGACAAAGAAGCTAATTGTGTAATGATAAAAGGGTCAGTTCAACAGGAAGCTACAATAATTATAAATATGTATACTCCCAACATCAGGGCACCCAATACATCCAGCAAATGTTGATAGAACTGAAGGCAGAAATTGACAGCAATACAATAGCAGGAGATTTTAATACCTCACTTACAGTCATGGATAGATCACCAAGACAGAAAATTGACAAAGAAGTAGTTGACTTGAAAATATGCTCTACTTCTCTAATCATCAAGAAACGCAAGTCAAAACCGAAATGAGATGTCACTTCACGTTTGTTAGAATGGAATGGCTATTATCAAAAAGACAAAAGATAAGTGTTGATAGGAATGTGGAGAAAAGGAAACCATTGTACACTGTTGGTAAAAATGTAAATTGATATAGCCATTATGGAAAACTATTAAGTTCCTCATAAAATTAAAAACAGAACTGCCTTATGATCCAGCAATCCCACTTCTGGGTATACAGCCAAAGGAAATGAAATCAGGCCCTCAAAAAGATATCTATACTTACTTGTTGTACACCCAAAGCTCATTTAATGTTATCTGTCAATTATGACTCAAAAAATTAATTTTTTTAAAAAAAGAAGAAAATTGTGACATTTGCATCAATGTGGATAAAGCTGGAAGACAACAATGCTGAGTGAAATAAGCCAGATGCAGAAAGATAAATACTGCATGATCTCACTAATATGCGGAATCTGAAATAGTCAAAATCATAGAAGCAGAGAGTAAAAAGGTGGTTGTCAGGGACTGGATGAGGAGGACATGGGAGACATTTGTCCAGGAGTATTAAGTTTCAGTTCTACAAGATGAATACGTTCTGGAGATCTAATGTATAACAATAGACTGTTGTTAATACTGTCTATCTGAAATTTGCTAAGAGAGTACATGTTAAGCCTTCTCACCACACACACACACAAAAACGGTAACTATGTGAGATGTGATGATGGATATGTTAATTACCTTGATTATGATGGTAATTTCACAACGTATCTGTATATCAAATCAGCAGATTATACACTTTAAATATATACAAGTTTTATTTGTGTTAAACCTCAATAAAGCTAGGGAAAAAAAGTGAGAAAGTTAAAATATAGAGGATCAAAGACAAAAAAAGGTGGTTGCTTGAAAAGACTAATAAAATAGACCAAATTCAAGTAACAGGGAATACTACAAAAAATAGGTAAGACTTATATTGAGTGCACTAACGACCAGGACCAATTGCAATCATTTTACCTTTATCAACTGAGTTTAATGCTCATTCCCACTCTATGTTGTTATCATTATTGCTTCTATCTATCCAATTTTCAGGCATGTGATAGAAATGCAATGTCCCTGCCATGTTTGTAGTTAGGTGTGGCCATGAGACTTGCTTTATCTAATTAAATGTGAGCAGAAATGGCATTTGTTAATTCTGGGCAGAGGCTTTGAAAGAGGTTACTTAATTCACCATATTTCTTTCTGAAACTCACAGGATTATGCAAGTATATGTCAGAAAAACTATGTAAAATTTGAACATTAGAATATAAGGCAAAAAAGATGAGCAGTCTGTCCTTTCAATGACGTACGAAGGTGGAGGCCACCCAAGGGCTGACTAAGGAAGTAGCTTAAGTTTTTAAGAGATTTTAGTTCTTAAAGACAGCTTCCAGTCTGTATAAAATTGTGTCACTGAGACTTAAAATGATCTTTGAGACCCCACTCATCTACTGGAAAGAAACAAGTCGAAAAAGCTTTATGAGCCCCAAGGAAAGCATATTTTCAAATACCCACTTCAGATATGACCAAAAAAGAATTTTTTTTTTTTTGCCAAGATTCTGAATGTACACCAAGTAATGGCCTTTTTTCTCAAGATTATTGTACTATGAATATTGGAGTTGATCAAAACAGGTAGAAACTGAGGAGAACTGATTTCGTATCAATTTGGATTTTCACATAAGTGAGAACACTAGATGGTGCTTTAAATTTGACGTCTCATTTAAAATTATTTCTTTTCATTAATAGATTTGGGAAAATCATGTATGTTACATTATTAAGGAAAACAGGTTTTCTTTTAAAAATTAAGATATTGAAACTGAAAGCCAGTATTCTTTTCTCATTTACTTGCTCACATGTATAATTGTTTTGCTATGTCAATTTTTTTGCCTATGAGCCAACATCACACTATTTTAAGTAGTTAAAGTGTAATGCCTTTAATTGATTGTGGTGTAAGGATTCCCTTCTCATTTTTCTTTACAGAAATATTTTTAACCATTTGCACTGATTTATTCTTCCAGGTAAACTTTAGAAACACTCACATTTTTAAAATTCCTGTAGTATTTGTTTCAAAATATTAAATTCATAATTTTTGTAAAAGGTTTACATAAATAATTACAATATTACCATGATGACAAACCTTTGAAGGAAAAGTAGAAAGGTGTGAGAGTGATATAAGAGCTTATTTGGAATTTCATCTGGAGAATGATATTTAAACTGATACCTAAAGGATGAATAACTTGTACAAATATTGATTTTTGTATTTTTACTTTGTAAGTGAGCACTTTACTGAATCTTATTTCTAGGTATAATAGCTTTTCAATTGATTTCTCTAAGGCTTAAAGGCAGACTATTATGTCAACTGCTGATAATGGAAATTTTCATCTCTTCCAATAAGAATTAGTGAAACTTCCAGGAAATAATTAAATCCTATCAGTAACAGTGGGCATCAACTTCTTCTCTTGCCCGTAACTAGACTAAGTCAGGTTGTCTCTCCATTGATGTGCTGCATCTTACACGCCTACATTTAATGCTGGGTATATGCTGACTCCATACCATGTCTAAACCCATTAGATTAAACGTAGCATCTTGTCCAAGAAATATTGGAATAAGAATCTTGATTTAGGATTCTGTAAGTACAAGTAATAACTGTGTGCTCATTATCTGAAGAAAAGCTCACTTTTCTTCCTTTCATATTCCTAATGGTAAGTTAAACATGTTATTTAAAATGTATTAAATACATCTGAAACAATCTTCTTTTCCTATTGTATACTCTGGACAAAATTCTAGCAACTAAATGGATGTAAGGTGATCATGATAAATTTTCACCCTGTCCTCTATCCATTACAAGACTGATCCTTAAATATCCTCAAGAGTTGTATTTCATATTATATTTTTAACTTTACAAACATAGATTTATCTGATTTGGGTTATTTAAAATGCATAATTCAGAGTATTAATATTTCCTGTTTTAGAAAATATATGTCTATTAAAGAACGTGGCATATCCAAAAGATTTGTGTTATTGTGAACAATTTGAGATTGAGTGTCATTTGTGATCTATTGTACACCTTAGTCATTTGTACACTAGTCTCATAGTTTTAGAACCAGGCTTCGTAGTTTCACATGGTTTGTAACAAACTGTATACATAATATTCTTTAACTTTTTAATCGCATTCGACTAGTCAGCATTCCTTTTTAATCACACTCTCTAGTAATTATTTATCCCCATTGACTTCATTTTAGACACTGGAAAACATACATACATACTGTGTTTGAATTATTTCACGGATGGTAGAATGTGATAAACATAATCTTCCAATTACTCTTCTAATTCCAATCATTGCACAATAGTAAGTATGATAATTAGATGTCTCTACTTTTTATATTAAAGCAAACAGAATTATTTATACTAATGTGAGATGAGCGACTTACACTGAATCTGAGACCTAGTCCATTTTGATTCGCTATACCAGCAGTGAAACTGCACGCCAATAAATATGTCAAAGGAAAACTGTAAGAAAGCAAATTGATTAAAAAAAACACTTTGTTTCAAAAAAAATCTGTTGTAATTGATAATGCTAAATCTCTTATTATTGACACATTAAATAACATTTTATAGCAGTGTAGTCCTTGAATCATTGATGAAAGGAATGGCTCATTAATTTCTATGACTTCTTCAGGTAGAATATTTCTGAAAGATTTTGTAAAAATCAAATTTTCATTGGCTAAATCCTTTCAGCTTAAAACACTGTTCATCTTGTTTACAAAGTTTGTATCTTAGTCATATGCACTATTTTCAATTTTCCCATGAGATAATTTAAAAATATTAATGAAAAAGATATATCAAACATATTTTGTACTTATTCATAAATATTACGTACAGCATGCTTTGACTCTTAGAGACTATTCTTGACCAATTCAGGATGAGAGCCAAAATAATCCAGGGAAACCTCTGGAATGCTTTCACAAGGCTCTTGAGAGATGCCTTTGCAAGTGTGAGTCCTGGTCACTGAGAGCAGTAAGTATTCCAGCAGCTCAATCTTGGATTGCCTGACTCTGCTGTCCTGCTTGACTCTGTCCAGTCCCCTACATCTGATACGTGATTGCTTCCCTAAATAAATTATATGAACCCAAACCTTGTTTTGGAAGGAATGCCAGCTAAGACACATAGAAAAAAAACAAATCAAAAAATCCTAATGAGTTTTACTGTAGTCAAGGACATAAAATGGGGTACGATTTAGAACACATATGTCTGGCCTTCTTAGAAACTACTATAATCAGGTAATTAATTAATAATCAGATAATTAATAATCAGGATTAGAGTCGGGTTAGGATTGGTAGCATCTAGCAATGTAGCAGATGCATTTATGTGTGTGTGTCTATGTGTAAAGAGAGATGGAGACAGATAGAAAAAGAGAAGTGATAAATAGAATTCCATTTCAGATGATTAGGACCTGATGAAAAGTGATCAGTAAGTATATTAATATATTGTCAAAAAAAAGAAAAAATAACACAAAATATGCACCATCGTGAATAGCTGTGTCATGAATAGGTTCATTCTTTAGAAAGTGCTTTATCAATATGTTACAATAATCATAAAAAGTAGAGATACTCTTCAGATATTTTAAGAGGCAATGTGGATCATGTGGAATGTTTGCTGATTGATTTTCAGCAGAGTTATGTATATTGCTAAACTGTTGTATGCCACCCCTTCATCTCCAAAAAAAGTTCATTTACATAAATTATTACATAAATCTGGTTTGCAGAATATTAAATACCTATCACACTTCTAAGGTATAAAGAATTTCTATTTACCTGGTAATATGAAAAATATATTCATAACAGAAATGTGAACACAGACTACAGGGAAAACAGAGACATTTTTACTTGTGTTAGGGTAACAGATTTTTTTCAAGTGACTTCTCTTTTAGTATTTCCAAATTTTTAGAGAGATGTATATTAATTTATATTACCTTATTTCCAATAAAATATAAATATTAGGTAGAATTGATGGTGTTTAAGGCTAACAGATATCAACTCTCATTTGTCAGATCTGTACCTTATCCTGATATTTAGTTCACATCCTTAAATTACTTTGTAATTCCAATTAGCTCACAATTCTTGCTAAATTCAGTATGATTTTCCTGGAACTTCGATACTGGTATCCACACAAGGATTATTCATGTACATGTTATAGAAGAAGGGACTGATTTCAGAACATAACAGAACATGAGCGTGGATCACTGATCTGCTTTTCACTATGTTTGTTTTCAGCCAATCAAGCAGGTATTATTCCAGATAATCTAGGTTATGCTGTGGAAAAACTCATCCCCAAACTGTTAGTGGATTAAGTATTCATTTCTCTCCCAAATTGCATGTCCCATGTAGGAACTATAGGCCGTGGTTGAGATGGTCCTTTATTCCATGTAGTCACCCAGAGACTCAGACAGATGGCTTCATTATGATACCAGCATCTCAATATGCGACCTCAGAATGCACCCTGTCGGGGGAAAATAAAGCACCAGAGTAGCATACAACCACTTCGCCTCATATTTCATTGGCCAGAAGCGTCCTAAAGCAATTCTGCACTCAAATGAGAAAAGGCTGGTTAACGTAGAGGGTCAAATAGGTTATTTGGTGAGCATTAATTTTTCATTGATATTTTTGTGGTAAATAACCCTTTGTTTCTATTTTTGTACCTTTTTTTTCTTTCAAAACATTTCACACAGTCAATCATCCTTAAAGGAAACAATCTAAAAACCCATTCAGTCACTGTATCCAGCTCAATACATTGCAGAATGGCCGTGTGCTGTGCAGTAATTTCAACAACAGATTTGGCTGTGGCTCTTCATCTGAAAAACTATGAACTAAAGGACAAATTGCCTTCCCTCCACAAACTTTCAGTATTCAATGGTGAAATAAGATCTGGATATCTGCTAAATTCTCTTTATCAAAAAAGGGAGAAATGGAAGCCTTTCAGCAGTCATAGGGCTGTAGCATTTCTGAAATCCTGCTGAATTGCATTGTGAGCAAAACCCTACAATCAATAGTGTTGCTCAGTATTCAATGATTCGATTCTGATTCTGCTCTAAAGGATTTGTCCCATGGTGCATTGCTTTCTATGGTTCTGGCCCTGCACTCAGGGAGATGCTTCTTTTTCCTTATTCTTCTTAGCTCCCCTTGAGGGAGTGTGGCTATCTTGGACTTGTTCAACTTTTTAAACTCATGTTCAATTAAACGAATTTAAGGGAAGGGGAAAAACTCTCAAATAGTAACAGCAATTTTTAAAAAAAATTTACTGTCGTTATTCCAGGTTTGCACTTGCTTTAGCAATATAACTCTCTCAAAACAGAGTAAAATTTTTATCTATTTGCTGCTGGCCCATTGCATAGGCTAGCGAACATTCATACCTATGGTTCCTATTAAGATATAATTTTCATATCTGATAATTATCATATGTAATATGTGACGTATAAAAATACAATTGTATACATGCATATTTCTGACCTCCACCTCCCAACTATCTTTAAATTTGAAGCTGATAAGTTGAAATCTGGGCTTCTGGGGAAAAGTTATAGCTAGATTTTCTCTAAATCAGTAAATTCAACTTTAAGGTTTAAAGATCCTCCACATCCTTAATCTGATCTTTGCCTTGAGGCACTTGAATCCACTGAGAAATTCTGCAATAAATGGGAATGCTACATACTTGTTTTTATCTTTGCCAAAATGCTGAGTTTTGATAGGATGTTGCTTCTCAAAACCTTTATCAATTATCTCCTACTGTTTGAACTTCATAGCATCAAGGTGCAAAGTTCCAGAATGTTTTAACTTCCCTTCATTTCTGCTTTTCAGCAGTCAAATTCTCTCCTTATCTTATCTCTTTCTGGTAATACCTGATAAAATTCAATCAATAACAACCAAAAAAACACTAATACGCTGTTTTTTGACCTCTTCCCCTAGAGCTAAAAAGTAATTGGTTATGCAGTCAGCCTCACGAGATTTTTCAGAGCCGTGATCTTACCAAATATTCTGCTAATGTTTAAAAGCGACATCTTTCCAGTGTCTTCTAATTGTTTCCTCTACTCCCAATTGATAGGATTGTGTCATGCGTTTTAGATTTTGTGAGATGGCACTCTACTCCTGAAACTAAGGTCTGTATTAGTCAGGCAAAGCCAGATCATGCTGCAGCATCAACAAACCTCAAAATATTAATTGTTTAAAATAAATAGATATTTTGCTCATCCTCCATGTCCAGCTCAGGTCAGTGATTGAGCGGTGTTCTACATAGTACTTGAAGTGCAAGGCTACGTGAGGCTCCACTAAATTATAATACCACCATGTCGCTGAAAGCTTCAGCTATGATAGTGGCCAGGAAAGAGAGCCGGAAGGTGGACTGACTTTCTCATGTTTTATTGCTCACCACTTGTTAGGCGGTGTCAAAGACAAACTTACCATCCTCCCCAGACTAAACTTTAGACTGGCTTCTTCCTGCCTCCAGGCCCCTGACCTTTCTTTTCTTAGAGCATTTATTTTAGAAAACTTCGAATTGTAAATTCTTTCTCTGCGGCTTTCGAGATGTAAATCTTTTAAAATCCCTCTTATGACCCAGGACTGTCTTTCTCAAAGACCTGGGAGGCATTCCTTTGAAATGTAATTTTCAAACCAAAAATGACTGTCTTTCAGTCTATGTGAGGTGGGGCAGGGGGTAGGAGACTACAGTCATGCTCCACATAACATTTCAGGCAATGACAGACTGCATATACTAGGGGGGTCCCATTAGTACCATATAGCCTAGACGTGTCGTAGGTTATGCCATCCAGATTTGTGTAAGTACACTCTATGATGTTTGCACAATGATAAAATTGACTAACAACACGTTTCTCAGAAGTATCCCTGTCATTAAGGGACACACGACTGTAATTTAGGTGACAGCCTTGCTCCAAGTTATAAAACTGCCTCTTGTCATGACAATAAGAGAAGGTTTGCTTTTCCTTTGGGTCAAGCTAATTAGCAAACACAGATGACCTAAGATCCTCTCCCCCTCCCCCCCCACTTAAGCTCTTAAAAACTCTCTAACCCCTTTTTTCAGTGGAGTTGAGTTAAACTGAGTTCTGGCGTCTCTCTCCTATTGCAACAGCCTTGAATAAAGTCTTCCTTGCCTGTTTAACTTTGTCTGGGGAAATTTTTGCTTTGACATTGGAAAGAAGAATTATAGGAAGGATGAAAAAAATAAAACGAAAGAAATATTGAACAGTATAGTAAACAACAGAATCTGTTCTACAATGTACCAGAGGCAATGTACCAGTACCAGCCTCCACTCTCTGTTTATTGTGCCTACATAACCCTGTCTAGACCAGAAATTCAAGAAGTTAAAAGCAAAAAATATATCTCTTGCAAGGTAAGTTTATGGGGACTTCATTCATGGGAGCTAAACCCAGTAAAAGAATGACAATCTCAAAAAAACACCAAACAAATCTGATACAGGCTCAACACAAAGTCGACACAAGGGAAGCCATATTGTAGAAAAGAAACCATATTTTAACTTTGAATGAGCTCTGACTAACTAACCCTACTGGATATGCACCCTCCAGGAGGTCTACCTGCTCTGTAGATTTTATGACTCCAGCTCGTGTACATACCTCTCCGTTGAGATTAGATGATAACTTTGTTCTTTTGAGTTCCCTAGGAATGTGATGACCCCTGGACAGAGATTCTATGGTCATATCCATGATAACTGAAAGATCTGGTGTGGCGACTCCCAGAGTGTAACACTAGAAGATCAATATTCCTAATCCCCTCCTCTAAAACCCACTGGCCTATATAACTGATTCAGGATTCTATGCCCCCTTACGATGGTTCTTTAGCATGCTAGTCCACCATCTTCCAATTTGCTAGCTTATCAATTAATAAAATGTCCTTTCTCTGCCACCATCTTGCCTCTTGATGGATTGGCTTTTGTCTTGGGGCAAACACATTGTGCCTTTTGTGTGGTAACAAACCTACCCTCATAAGCATCAAGCCGTTTAGATGGGCCTTTGGAATTAATTAAATGTCATTTTTCCAAATTCTGTGCTTCTTCATTTTCACCACCCCACATTATCACATGAGTTTCCTCTGCACATATCTTCAGTTACTCCAACATCTCTGTAGAAAGCTTTTTAAACCTCTAGCCACTTAGACTCTATCAGTAGCTCAACTCTATTTGTCTAATATGCATTCCACTTCAGACAATCATAAACATATCAACAATTTGGGCCCAGAGCCAAGTTAAACATGCTTAAAAAATAAAGACTACCAGCTGACTGATATAAAGTCTCTAGAATTTAATTAGATTTATGCTAGATTAGCATCAAAGTATACTTGATTCAGCAACTCAAAGGTGCTATACTTTTTGGCATTATCATCCTTAGCCTTGTTCTCCTTCACAAGATGGCTGAAATGAAATTCACAAGATGACTCAAATGCAAAAGGTTAACTTCCCTATTATTCCAAAAATACAATATGATGCAATATAATACAATAAAAAAAAAAAAACCTTTTCTTCCTAGAAAACTTCTGATATCTTCTCTTATGACCTCTTAATTAATTCAATCATGACTCATTTTTTTTGTAGCCATTACTCTCAAGAAAATATGCTAAATAAATTAGGCCTTTACTACTATTTTTCTTGGAACTATTCCCCTAAAATACTTCAGTATTCCAGTAGTGTCCTAAAGAAGAGGAATGAATGTTGGTCTACCTGATTATTAATTATCATTTATTCAACTTGCAATAATTAACTCAAATTGCAGCCATTCTAACTCTTACACATTTTAGAATGTCCGTTCTCATCTCAAACTCTTATCCTTCAACTACCTTTTCCTCTCACGCCTAAGGAATCCATATTTTAGCTTTTGCATACCTATTTACTTATGCATTCAATGTGTGCCAAACTGTGCCTCCTCTGAATTATCCTAAATCTCTGTTTTAGCTACTTTTTATAAAATTGTACATATCCATAATTTAAATTGTCTACTTGTTCTAACACAGATAGAAAACACTTTGTTTACTTCTTTCAATCCACAGACTGCAGTTATTTTTGAAAACATGTACAAATCAGAGCATACTCTTCCAACTTTATAAGTCCTACCAATTGTTTATTTAAGGCCACTATTTTCTAGCTGACTTTCTGTCTGGAGGATCTATCCATTAATGTAAATGATGTGTTAAAATCCCCTACTATTATTGTGTTGCTGTCAGTTTCTCCCTTTAGATCTGTTAACAATGTCTTCATATACTTTGGTGCTCCTATGTTAGGTGCATATATATTGATAAGTGTTATGTCTTCTTGGTGGCATGTCCCTTTCATCATTGTATAATGTCCATCTTTGTCTCTTGGTATCTTTTGGCTTGAAGTCTGTTTTGTCTGATATATGTTTGGCTATACCCCCTCTCTTTTTGTTGCCATTTGTTTGGAGTATCATCTTCCACCCCTTCACTCTGAGCCTATATTTGTCTTAGCTGAGAAAGCATATTGCTGGGTCTTGGTTTTATGATGTTTTGTTTGTTTGTTTTGCTGAGGAGGTTTCTTCCTGAGCTAACATCTTTTGCCAATCTTCCTCTTTTTGCTTGAGGAAGATTTGCTGTGATCTAACACCTGTGCCAATCTTCCTCTATTTTGTATGTAGGTCACTGCCACAGCATGACTACCAAAGAGTGGTGTAGGCCCATGCCCAAGATCCAAACCTATGAACCCCAGGCCACTGAAGTGGGGCATGCTGAACTCAACTACCATGCCACTGGGCTGGCCCCCACTCTATGTCTTTTGACTGGCGAATTCAATTCATTTACATTTACAGTGATTATTGATTTATGAGGGCTTAATATTGCCATTTTACCTCTTGGTTTTTGTTTATTCTAAATTTCCATTGTCTCTTTGTCCTTGTATTTGTGTCTGTCATTTCAGTTTGGTGGGTTTCTGTGATATTTTTCTCAGTTTTCCCTTTATTTATGATTTGTGACTCTGCGCGAATTTTTTTTGTTTTGCGGTTACCCTGAAGTCTGTAGAAAAGATCTCATAGATGAGATAGTCTTTGTCTGCTGATAGTGTCTTATCTCCATTAGTCCATGTAGGTTCCATACTCTTCCTCTTCCAATTCTATATTTTTCTTGTCACAAATTATCCTTTTCTGTGCTGTGATTTTGTGATCAACTTGAAGTGGTTACAGTTATTTTTGATGCTTTCTTTCCCTTTAGCCTTTATGTTATAACTAAATGTTTACTAATCTATTCTGAAATACAGTTGCAATTTTCTGATTCTGTCTATCTGTCTCCTTACTCAAAGCTTTGTAAAAAAAAAAAAAAACACTTTACTTTTTTGTTTTAGGTAGGAGGGTTCCTTTCAACATTTCTTGTAAGGTGGGTCTAGTGACAATAAGCCACTGAACTTTCTTTTGTCTGGGAAAGCTTTTATTTCTCCTTCATATCTGAAGGAAGACTTTGCTGGATAGAGTATCCTTGGCTGATAGTTTTTGTCTTTCAATATTTTAAATATATTATTCCACTCTTTCCTAGCCTGTAGAGTTTCTGTTGAGAAATCCACTGATAGCCTGATGGGGGTTCCTTTGTAAGTTATTTTCTTCTCTTTGGCTGCACTTAATATTCTTTCTTCGTCATTGACTTTTGAAAGTTTTAATATAATATGCCTTGGAGAAGGTCTTTTTGTGTTGAGATAATTATGAGTTGTATTAGCTTCATGCACTTGTATGTCCAGTTTGTTCCCCAGGTTTGGGAAGTTCTCAGCTATTATTTCTTTGAATAAACTCTCTGCTCCTTTTTTCCTATCTTCTCTTTCTGGGATATCTATTGTCCTTATGTTACTTCTTCTAATTGAGTCAGATATTTATCATAGAATTACTTCTTTTTTTTTTTTTTTTTGAGGAAGATTAGCCCTGAACTAACTACTGTCAATCCTCCTCTTTTTGATGAGGAAGACTGGCCCTGAACTAACACCTGTGCCCATCTTCCTCTACTTTATATGTGGGACGCCTACCACAGCATGGCTTGCCAAGCGGTGCCATGTCCACACCTGGGATCCAAATCAGCAAACCCTGGGCCACCAAGAAGCAGAACGTGGGAACTTAACCACTGCACCACCTGGCTGCCCCCAAATTACTTCATTTTTAAAAAATCTTAGTCCTCTCTTTTCTTCCACCTGAATCATTTCTATCTTCCAGCTAATTAATTCTCTGTTCCATATGGTCAGCTCTATTTTCTTCCCCAGAATTTTGGTTTGGTTTTTTTTTTTTAGAGTTTCAGTCTCTTTGGTGAAGTACTCTTTCTGTTCATTAATTTTACTCCTGAGCTCATTGAACTGTCTTTCGCAGTTTTCTTGTAATTCATTGGGTTTCTTCATGACAGCTGTTTTGAGTTCTCTGTCAGTTAGATTATAATCTTCTGTGACTTCAAGAAGCTTGATTTCTGAGGAGTAGTCATTTGCTTTCTATTCTGCCATGTTACTGTAGTTCTTCAGGGTACTTGATGAGTTGATCCTCTGTTGGTACATTTGTGGTAGTAAATATCTTTTTATTTGGGTAATACTTTGGTTACTTGGGTTCTGAACTGCTTCTGGTTGTATTTGAGAGCCTACACTTTCTACCCTCCACTGCCTCCACTAGAGACATTGTCAGTGACTTCCTTCTTCTGCTTGTGCCTCTGAGGTTGCTGGTGCCTTGCTGCTTATGATGTCACTGCAGTCTCAGGTGTCACCACTGGGGTCACCAGCCTGCAAGTACTTCTGCTGCTTCTGGGGTCACCTGGGTCTTGTGTTTCTCCACTGGCTCTGGGGAGGCTCTCCACAGGTTTGAGTGCTGCTGCCCCATGCACCACCTGTGCTGCTGCTATCTGGTTTTCTGGTGGTGCTGGCAGCACTGGTGTCAGGGGTATTGGGTTCATGAGTGTCTTTGTCACTGCTGGAGGCCCAGGGTCTTGCATGCAGCTCCCACTGCTGGTAGAGACAGGTTGGGGGTACCACCACAGGTGGCTGGATCATGGGTTCCACTCTGTTCCTGAAGCCTCAATTCTCAGGTGCCATCCACCAGTACTAGGGGAGCAGAGGTTACACCCAGGAGTGAGTGTCATTGCTGCTTATGCAGCTTCTGGCAGCTGGTATGTGCCAGTGGACTTTGATACCTCAGGGCAGCATGCCCCTCCTCAGCCAGGAAAATCAGATTTTTGGATATAGTTCTCACTGCTGGAAAGAAAGGTGCCACTGCTGTTGGGTGGGAGAGATGACTGGGTCACTAGCTTTGCTCTGTGTCCTGAAACCACAGACGTGTATGCTCCTGACCCCAATTGTTTAAATAACACTAATTTCTTAGTATTCTTTGATGCCACTTTGTGAAATGAATCTTTATGTTCATAAACTACCATCAATAACACAAAGCAATCTTTATAAGCTTCAATCCCTTCTTCATGAAAACTTCACTATAGGTCTCTTTGTAATGAGAGCCTGCTAATACTAAAGTCTATCATTTTTGTTTGCATACAATCTGTGTATTTTATTACTATTCTTGAAGATTAACAGAAGCAAATTGATAATACTCTGTTGACATTTTTTTTCCTCAGAAACCTGAAGCTAATGTTCTACTGACTTCTCTTTTCCACAGGTGCTATTAAGATTTGCTGTGACCTAACATTCTTCCCATTCCAGGTAATCTCTCTCTTTTCTCTGGTTGTTAAAACTTCTGCTTTGTTTCTGGTGTTATCAAATATGACATTTCTATGTGTAAGCTTACTAATGTTTGTCTTCTTGGATATGGCAGAAAATCCTTAGTCATTATTTCTTCAAAATTATGTATTCCTAGATTCCTAGTGTGACTATATTTCCTGGCTTTCATGTGTGCCCAGTCTCACATCTGATCTAGCATTTCTCCTAGTTTTATTTATTTTATTTTGACAAAGTATATTATTTGTAATAATTTAAAGCATGTTAATTTGTTAGACTTCCAATTTTTTTCTACATTCTGACGATGTTAAATCTAATAATTTGTGAGATATATAAGCAGTCACTACATTTCTACCATAGCTAAGAATTTAAATCTAAAAGAATGCTATCCAAAACCAGCCTCTCTTTTTTATGTCTTTTCATAATGTGAAGAAACTAGCATCTCCTTTTCAAAAAGTGTATGTAGGTTGTTCTCTGATAAAAATAATTTCTCTTGGACAGAGAAATCATAGAACTCATCCCTTTACCACTTTTGACCTCAGGTGGTGATTGGAGAAATCATCAATGTGACTGTCTCTGCTGGACATTTGCTTAAACAACCAGTTTTGACATGTCTTTTGCCTAAGCCTTGAGGTGTGGGATGCCATTAAAGCTGCCAGTTGGTGTCAGAAGTTGAGAATTTTTGCCATGAGTACAAGAAAATAAGAGATGAGCATTCCTATAGCAAATAGAGAACAAATATAATAGCCTGTATAGAGAGTAGTTTTATCACTAATTCAAACCTTGCTACTCAGTGTGGTCCATGGACTACAAAATGGGTATCACCTGGGATTTGACAGAAATGAAAGTTACCAGGTGATGCATAAGCTCCTGATCTGCAAAACATTATTTACATAGCAAAAATTTACTTTATGATATAAATCAAACACTTTGTTAAGTAAATGTGTTTTTCCATTGATTCATAACACTTCTATTTTGCAATAAACATTTTCAGCAACAATGATCTCAAATAAATGAAACACATTTTAATGAAAAGACAAGTCCTACCTATTCATTGTATACATTGATTCTGAATTGCTGATTTGTGCAAAAATGTCTGCTCACTTTTACCCTTTACCAATGGGACTGCAGTGAAAACTATAGAAGACACAAACGTGAGGAGGCATCTTGCACATCTTCTTCATATGCTGATGTTGTTTGAGGAAGACAGTGCCCTTAACAGATAACACAGAGAACTTTGAAATATGCATTTAAGTGTCACTGGGTGAAGTGTGACTTAATTTAGGTCAGAATACTGTCCTCAAAACCAGTTTCTGCAATGCAATTCTGATCCATGTTGCAGGAGAGTTTCTGAGTTTTGCTTTAAATCACTCTTTATTTGCTTTTCTATGCTGTTTATTCTCTTCTTAATGCATCTCGTACACATTTAGATTATGTCTTTGACATTTGGGTTGCTTTCCAAACATTATTTAATCAGGCAGCCCCTTTGAATTTTTCTCGTGCAGTCGTTCTTATCAGCCTGCTGTCTTCTAGCTATGATACTGTTTATGTTTGTGATAAAATTCTATTAACTAGTAAATCTTATTTTTCATCAGGCCTCATTTTTAGCACTTTTTATGATTATTGCATTTATTGAATTACACATTCATTAGAATTATCTCTTGGCTTAAGTTTCATGAGATGTGTAACATTTCTTGCTTCTACTCATACTGAGTCCTTCACTCCAGTACAGAACTGAAAACATGGTAGCACTCAGTAAATATTTATTCAATGAGTTTAGATGGATGGATGAATAAATGAATAAATATAATGCTTTTAGGCCAAATGCTTTATTTAATTGGTCTATCGATATTACTGCAAGAAATTAAATCTAAATTATTTTTGAACTGTTCATTTTCTTACTGATATGATCTAGCCTAGAGCAATTCAAGCATTCATGTATCAGATATGCACTTTAAAATTCTAAATATGCTCTAATTGTATGTCTATCCAAAAATAAAGTAAAATAGTTTACAAAGTTAGTCTTCAATGTTTTAGTGTGGTTTAATTTCTTTCTTATTTGTTTATATTTTGTGATTACTATTGGGAAAGTAAATGCATTCTTCCATTTATTCATTAACACAGATATTCAAAAATATTCATTACAGGATGTATAAGTAAACCATTGAAAACGATAGGAAAAGTACTTACTCAAAATAAGCTTATATTTTATTTGAGAGACAGAGTGGAATAAGACAATTCCCAGTAATGATAAGTGCTCTCAAGAGCCTAACATACTGTCTTCTAATAGAGGATGAAGAAATCATAAATTAGGGTAGCCAGAAAAGAGAAAAGCTTTTTGAATTAGGGGGCGTTTGAGCTAGACTGGAATAATGACAAGAAAAGAATCCAATCACAATTAAGGAGGCAACGCAGAGAGAACAGCAAGTGCAAAATTCTGAAACAGGCAAAAGAAACATTTGGAATATTTGAAGAACAGAATAATGCTCACTGGGGTTTCTGTTTGGAGAATGGATTATAGGAGCAGCATTTGGAGTTGGGAGAAAGCTTAGGATGTTATTGCAATTGCCCAGTCAAAAGGAACTGGTGGCTGGCTATGGATGGTGGCTGACTTAATGGTGATACCTAATGAGATCTGATATATATTTCAATTATATAGCAAACAGGGTCAGAAGAGAGACTGAATTGGTAAAGAAATGAAATTGAGGGGTCAAATGTGACTCCAATATATTTTTTTTTTTTTGTGAGGAAGATTAGCCCCGAGCTAACGTCTGCCAGCAGCCCTCCTCTTTTTGCCAAGGTAGACTGACCCTGAGCTAGCATTGTGCCCATCCTTCTCCTCTTTATATGTGGATACCTGCCACAGCATGGCTTGCCAAGTGGTGCATAGGTCCACATCCAGGATCCGAACAGGCGAACCTCAAGCCGCCAAAGCAGAACATGTGAACTTAACCACTGCGTGGCTAGGCCAGCCCCAACTCTAAGAATTTTAATATGAGCAAACGATGGAGATGAGATACGGCTCCGTGGGATAGACTTTTTTTTATCTTCATCTCCTTTTACTTCTTTTTCTAATTCTTTTCTTCTCTTAATATGTGGGAGCTAGTAAATGGTGAGTCTATGCTTATTGGAGAGCAAATTGTTAGTTTCTAGAGTGCTACATTAAGTATATAAAAGATATTGGTATCCAGTTTCCTTGTATAGATTGACCTTTGATAGGTACAGTAATTTTTTTTTTCAGAAAGTCTGGAATGGATTTAGGAAGGTTGGTAAATTTGGTCTAGAAGGTGAAATATCTTTTGCATGTTTGTAAATATTTTCTCAAAGAAGGATTATTTTAGAAAATATATACTGGGAAAATACTTTAGCTTGTCACAAATTTAGGTCTATTCTTACTCTCAACTTGTCATATATTAGCATTCTCATTTTAAATTTCTTAACATCACCATATATTTTCTCTTATCAGATGATCTAGCTCAGGAAATAAATAATTTCTCAGACACAAGGAGTAGCATTACCATAATTGTATCTTAATCTACAGTTATTGGCTTGAGATATGCTACTTACTTGTCAACTAAGAAGTTCAGAAATATATGGAAACATGAACTAAATTAAAAAAGGTATATGTGTATATATATGTAAATATATGTAGGATCTGAACATATCTTCCAGTAATTAAATTATTTTCAATAATATGAAATGCTTAATCTATAAAACTTTCCATGTTTCAATTTATTTATTTAGAGAGCTCTTCACATTTTATTTTTTCAAATAATGTATATTTGCCAAATCAAATCACGCTCCCCCAAATAAAGATTTGGTATGTTTTAATGCTCCATTTTGGGATTCATTGTTTAAGTAGTACATATTTTAAACTTTATGTCTAGGAAACATAATGTTAGAATGTTAATAATTGAGTAATTTTCATTCTCAAAAGACATAGACAGGAAATTTTTTGTCTCTATGGATATTGTTAATGATCTCCTGATGTGAACATAAGAGAAAAATACCAGAGAACATTCATGTAATAATTGCTAAAGATTAAATCTTTGTTTTAAGTTAACCTTATTTTCAGACTGATATTTTAAACAACCCGAAAATCAATATCATTCTCATTAAACTTATTCTCAGTCTTAATATTGTTGGCCTTGAGCCTGAGTATATAAAGCTAATCCCCAAAATAAAAAAGATGGAAGGCTTAAGAGGAAATGTTTTATTCCCATCCTGTAAGTAACTTCTTGAAGTCTAAATTAGTTGTATTATCCATTCTATTATTTTAAAGATAATTTCCCCAAGGCTTTATTCAAGAAGAATTGAGACAATGTAAATCTAGCACTGATAGCTTCATGCTTGAGTCCGTAGGAATTAGTATCTTTGCGTGGGTTTAAGAAAATCCTTTTAGAAGCCACACAAGTGTATACACACACATCACCACCTACAACCTACAAACAAACGGACAATAAACAAACAGAGAAACGAAATAACAACAAACCAGTGGAAAAGTTAATGAGACAACTACTAGAATTGATTTCAGAAGGAAATTACACAAGTATTTGTTTCTCTTTGTTTGTTTGTTCTTTGCTGAGGAAGATTAGTCCTGAGCTAACACCTGTGCCAATCTTCCTCCACTTTATATGTGGTTCGCTGCCACATCATGGCTGATGACTGCTGTAGATTTGTACCCAGGATCTGAACCTGTGATCTCAGGCCACCAAAGTGGAGCGTGCCACACTTAACCACTACACCACGGGCCAGACCCCACAAATATTTGTTTCTAATCCTTTAGTATACAACCAGATAATAAATCACAATGCCAGATTCAAGTTAATCTATCAGTATCTTATTTTTTAATGAGCTCTTTAAATTTTGCCGTAAATTGTATTTACTGTTAAATTCTCTCAGAACCCTCCATGCTATTTTTTTTTTTTAATGAAGGTGTTCTTCTCTGGCTTGCATGGTAATTTCTAATTCACAATTCCCTGAGAAAGTGTCTATTTCCTCAAGATTTCCACATTTATTAGAAAAGACTGTGGAAATATTTCTCTTTTAATTCTTGGAATTATTGTTCTGTCATTGTTTATATTCACTTCTTACTTCTGAAATTGTAAATGTAACTTTTCTGTAACATTGACTTTCTTTATTAGATTTTTCCAACAGCTCATTATTTCTGTGCCTTCAAAAGAAAACAAAAAACCCTTAGTTATCAATTATAATTTCTTAGGTCCATCTCCAAATCTTGTTAGCTCCTTTTTCCAGTTCTTGGATTAATAGTTATTTTCATTCATTTTTCTTTAAAAGCAAGTTTGTATGTCCAAACTTGTCTCAGCTACATAATTTTTACTGTGTAACAATGTCATTATTTTTGAATACCCTCTAATTACAATTTTAATTCCTTTCTGAGACAAAATTTAAAAATTTTAAAACAATCCATTTAGCCTATTTTTTTCTCCTTCGATTGTTAAAATATATTTTTGACATTTTCTTTTGAATTTGTTTGTTGATTGCTTGCTGGATCCAGATCCAGTGTCATTGTTCTAGTATGATACATTTGTAAAGAACAATGAAGGGTCTGAGAGTTTACCTGACTTGCAAGATAAAAAGTTAGCTTCCCAAACTTTCATGGATTTTGTCAAAGACACGACGATTCTTGGGTCGGAGGTAGAAAGAATCTTACGGCAAAGCAGGCAGCAGGAGCAGCATATTTGTTTCAGTGGTCCCTGGCCTCCAGTCCCAAAGGGGTCACACAGACAGGCCAAGATAGATGGGTTACAACCCGCTGCATAGAAAGTATATAAATGCAAACACACACACATTTTATTTTATTTTCCTTCTTTTATCAAGATTGTATTCTGCTGTAGATAATTTTAATGTTTTTCTATTCTTTATATTTCCTGTACTAGATTGATGACTATTAGTATCACAGAGTTTCATTAGATGATTTCCTTTTTTGAGTGCCAAGACTGCTTTAAAAGAGTAGTAGGTGAGAAAGATATTCTGCTAGTCATTTTTTTCTTTATATTTGTGGGAGGAATACAGAAGCAAGCTGGAGACTTCCTTTATTTGAAGAACTGAGAAAGTGGTTCATAGAAGAAGGCTTCTTGCTTTAGGGCATCAAGTTGTATTTGCCTTCTCCTCCCCTTTCTCCTCCTTTTACTTCTCCTTCTGGCTTTGTTCCCTCCTCCTCCCTTTCCCTTTCTTCCTCCTCCTTCTCCTCGTTTTTCTCTTGCTTCTTTCTCCCTCTTTCTGTCCTTCCCTCTTTCCTTTTCCCTCCTCCTCATCTTCTATCTCCATTTATTTTACCAGTCAAACATTACTGGAATAATCGCTCCAATTCTTCCCATCCTAGGCTCACGTTAGAGTCCTACATGAAATAATTTTTATTGTGTATAGATAGCTCTAGTCTGTAACAAGCATCTTAGAGAGCTTGATTAAGTCGACTTTCCTTGTGGAGCTCTTCAGTAATAAAGAAACAGATGAGAAAAATAATTTTTCTCACACGTGCATTTTTCTTAATTTTGTTAATGCTTGAATAGTGGCTGCTTTTGCAGTATTTTAAAATGGATTTTCAAATTAAATTTAGTTTGTTTACGATCAAATTTTTCTCCAATAATGTTTACCTTCACAAGTCATTTAGCTTCTTTGGCTCAGCTTTTTCTGTCTACTAATTGAAGCTCATAATAGTAGCTAAGTCAGCGATGAGGATTAAAGTAATTAATATTTATAAAGTCCGTAAATAATTATAACTATAAGTGTTTGATAGAAAACATGATGGAAAATTATTTTTTTCAACTTTTGTGCTTTAATTAAAACAGAATTTTATTGAGCTGTAAAAATTACTTATGCACATCTTTTTAGCCTATACATATATGAAACATATCTGTATATTTCTGTCCCTAAATTATACTTTTGTAATTTTCTGGATATTTTTTAAAAAATTGTTGCTTTTCTTCTCTTATAACTCCATTCTCAAAATATCAAAATGTACTGATTTAGATATCCTAATTCCTCACAATGTTTCAAAAATTTTCTGTATTTAGAGCCAAGCAATTTTTCTCTTGATAATATTTCTACCTCTAAAAAAGGAAGTATTTTAGATTAAAGAACCCCACACCACATTCTCTGCCTAAAAGCTTGTTGACATCATTTCTATATAGTTGAGACTGTTACCACATAACTGAAATGTGAAAGTCAGACTCTTATCAGAAGTGAGAGGTCCCTCATTCAGGAAGATACGGTGTGAAAATTCCTTCCCCATCTCATCAAAAATGTTTAGAACCCTAACATAAAAGTTTAGAATTTCATCATGAATGTTTAGAACCCTAACATAAAAGTTTAGAATCTCATCATAAATATTTAGAACCCTGTCATAAATGTTTAAAACTTTACCACAAATGCTTGAAGCCCACCAGTCAAATCCTGTCCTGCCAACATTTCTATGTGCCAGGCTCTTCTCCCTAACCTCTTAAATTTTGCCAGCACATGCCCCCTGCCTCCCTGCAGAGTGATCCCACAGAATAAAGCTGATCTCTTTTCCCAAAGGCTGATGCCAAAATTAACTGACTATTTATGTGCAGTGGGCAAGAGAACCCCAATTTTGTGCAATAACAGGACGATATGTCTTAGGTCTGGGCTTATATTTTAATACGCTAAAGTCACTTATCCCTTGGAAAAAGCAAAAATACAGATAAAGAGAAAAAGCATTATCAAGAAGCTACGATGTTTGAGTCAGTTTGATATCAAAGAAGAATTGACTGGAGACATTCTGAATCAGAAAATGAAGTAGTTACATTTCCTTATTCATCATTCAGAAATATAAATTTTAATTAAGTATGCTTTCCATACTTTAATTAAATTTCTTATAGTACAGTCTGAAACTTAATGGTTGTAAGTATTTCTAAGTTTTAGATATGGTACTTTTACTTGAGCAAAATAGGTTTTTAAAGATGGATAGATTTTATTTTTAACATCTTTTTATCACTTCTATATATTATGAAATAAGCTTCTAAAATTCAACTATTTACATGGATATAGAATTGAGGTAACATATATTTGAATATTGTTTGCCCAATAAATGTCTTAGCTAAAAAATCCAGTCAATTGCAAATTGGTTCATTACTGGGAATATGCAATTCTCCTTAGAGTTCTATATCGTTTGGTCATTTGAAGGTAATTACAAAACTGCTTTCTGCCATATGAATTGTAGCCTAATTAAACTAGCCTCTAGGCAGCCACAGTGGTGATGCTGGATAAGCAGCATTTTCTCATATTCCCCCAACACTACTATGTTCCTCTCAACTTTGCTGATTTCATGCATTTCCTGCCAGCTTTTTCATATTTTACTGTGACTCAGTGCTGGAATAAAATCTTTCATAGAAAAAATTCATCAAGGTCTCCTTTGAAAAGGGTAAAAAAAAATGAAGTTTATGAAGTTGGTATGAACAACCATAAGGAATAAAAATGTACACATTTTAGGAACATGCAGTAAAATTATAATTAAACGCATTATGTTTTGCTCAAATATAAATTAATGGGAAAGTAAATATGTCAATTTCATGGCTATAGTTTCTAAACTCAAAAATTTGCAGATATGCATATCTAAAATGGATTTTAATGCATTTCTAATGAAAGTTATTAGAAATAACACTTTAGATACTTCCTAGGTTGGTTTTTAAACAGTTTAACATTTCCTTAAAGAAGACTAGTGTCACAATAAATATATAAAAAAAGTGTGAAGTTAATAAGGAATAACTTAAAATATCTTGTTTATTTTCAGGGATTCATAGTGATTAGTGTGCAATAAAAGTTGTTAATTCGTGATAAATCATACATAGTTTATGCAACACTCATGTCATGTGTTAGGAATATATGACAGTGCCACAAATGTAGATGTTACATCATAGATACCTTTTGGTTTCATTTTTAATTGTGAAATATTCTAAAAAATTGAAAAATTATAAAGACTAATGACAAGCTAAGAGCTATGTTCATCCATTCTGATTTCATAGATATGTTTCCATAATTTACTTAAGATTTTTTTTTTTTTTTTTGGAAGATTAGCCCTGAGCTAACATCTGCTGTCAATCCTCCTCTTTTTGCTGAGGAAGACTGGCCCTGAGTTAACATCTGTGCCCATCTTCCTCTACTTTATATGTGGGACGCCTACCACAGCATGGCTTGCCAAGGGTTCCGTGTCTGCACCAGGATCCAAACCAGGGAACCCTGGGCTCCCAGAAGCAGAACGTGCACACTTAACTGCTGCACCATTGAGAGGCCCAAGATATTTTTAATGAAATGAAATATTGTTAGTTTTTAGCACACTTCACTCTTCTTTCTTTCCACTGAGAACACCATGTTTCTGAATTTGCTCTTGCCCTTGTCCAAAAAATGATTGCATAATTTATGAAAACACACATAAACATCCCTGCATATGTACACACACATGCATGCATGCACACTCATATCACAAGTATTAAAACACTGAGAAAAGAAAACATACGAATCCTAAAAAAAAAAGGAAGAAAGTAGCCCCTGAGAAAGGAAAACGCTGACTTTCAGATATCAACAAAACAATCTATGGACATTGGTTATTCTTTTACCTTGTCACTTGAAAGGTGTTTCTTTTGCTACTCTTATCTCCTGCTGCTGCTGAGAATTATCTTCCTGTTGCTGCCCTGTAAATGATCTGCATTTTCCAAGTTGTTTCCAATACTTATTGTGTTTTATATTGTTTAGTTTCATCAATATGCTTGTTATGTGGATTTATTTTCTTATGATATTGCTCAGGACACAACGATTAATCCAGTTTTTCATCTAATATTTACTGAAGGCTTCCTATGGGTCAAGTCCTATTCTAGGTGAAAGAGCATTCTGAACAAGCCAGACATAAACCCTAATTCTCACCATGCACAGTCTGGAAGAGATAGCACTGAATAAACCAATATATCAAGATATATATAATCTGAAATCTTAGAAAAATTATTTCCTAGAATGTTCATCATTCTCGCATTTCCTAGGTTTTCTACTTCTAGATCTCTTATTAAATCCGTTTTGAATCTCTTTATTCTATTATCCACACCTTCACTTTATCATTCATGTTTGTTTTCCTGCTCCATGAAGCCCACTCGGTTTTCCTCACTCCTTTTTCCTTTCTCTGCAAATTACTGTGTTTGACTGAGGAACAATAGGTAGATGAAAACATTTATTATTCAAATATGTGTCATTGGAGGTGGACATTATCCCAGCTTCTCCTTGGAAAAGTAAAAATATCTGTAGTTCTAAGACTGTATCATACTATCTTTGAATTCCCCGTGTGCAGCAATGGGGCTGGAGAAACATTCATCTATGAAGTTATTTAACTAAATGGCAATGTATAAGGATGCATAGCTAGTAGAATACAGTGTGGCATTGAAAATAATTTGAGTTTTAACTATCTTCTAACTCAAGAGTGGTGCTGTCTAATAGGTAGCAACTAGTTATATGTGGCTACTTAAACAAATATAAATTAATTAAAATGAAATGAAATCAAATATTCACTTTCTCAGTCATACTGGTCATTTCAAATTCTCAATAGCCACATATAACTAATGGGTGTCATATTATTTGTCACCTCAGATATGGAACTTTCCATCACTGCAGAAAGCTTTACTGAATAGTGCTTCTCTATAGGATGTAACATTTCAACATTATCTGTTACACATGTCCTCTAGGTTAGATTGACATAGATGAAACTCATAATTCTCACAGTGTACTGGCATACCTTAAATTATTCCTAACCTACACAAGACTGATCAAATTAAGGGATCTTGACATTTGAATTTCAGAAAAACAATCTATTAATAAGGATGCAATAGTCTAATACACCATCCTAGTAAATCACAGCATGCATTCAACAATCAATCATTTGGCTCAATACTGGCAACATGGGAAGAAATGACCATGGTTAGAATTAGGAAATAGCTTTGTTAAATAACAGTTTGATAATGTTTCACAAATGTTGAAATAAAATCTGCATTGTTGCATAGTGGTAGCCCAAAGGAGGATATGGTAATTCTTTCCAGGTGGGGAGAGGATGACACAAAACGTTGCTTAGAGTTGAATCTGAGAAATGGAGACGCTATTTGCTAGTTCTGTTGTGGAGAATAGGGAAAGAGAGAAGTGCGTTCAGGGGAAAGGAAGAAGCATGAACAAAGTCCAAGGGTACAAAAGGAATGATGAATATAGAAAATTGGAATTATCTGAGTATGGGAATACAAAGTGTGTATGCCAGCCGTAAGAGAGTTGAGGCTGGAGAATGAGATGAAGGCACACTCATGGAGAGCTTTAGATTACTCTATGCCTCACACTAGTTACTAATAAAAAATTACTAAAAACACCACAGCCATTCCTGCAGGAGCATGCATCTAACTATTATAAAGAATAGTAGTTTATATAATAAAACTGTCTTTTGATGTCATTCCGTATGCATCTTTTAGCACTCTGTGGAAAAACACCATATAACATTTTTATCTTTTGTTATATATTAATATGAAAAAGAAGTATTACAGTAAAGAGTATAACACTGTAACACTATTTAAAAGTGAATTTTAAGGACTGTTAACCATTTCTCTTTAAAGAGGCTTCTGGGAGTTAAAATTCTATCTTTGAAAATGATCTCATACTATCAAATATGCCCTTCACCATTTTCTAGTCTTATTTTAACCTCACTCTTCACATTTTAAACAATGCTATATATTTAACTTTATAATTACCCTCACTGTGAACAAGATAGGCTTTCTTCCAGAACATTCTTTGGTATAAATCTTATCTTCAAAGGAAATACTTCATTGCTGGATTTCATTCATTTATACTATTGGAAGTTATCCAAGATGTTAAGAACCAATTTAATAAATGGGTTTTCACAAAATTCATGGAAGCTATTATTCTCATTTATTTGACATCAAAAAGTGTCTTTCTTTGTTAATCATTAGGAGATTAATTACAGCCATGGTCAGCAAATCTGAAGCATGACAATGAAGTAATTCGGTATTTGAATAACAAAACACATACATATTCCATGGTGAGGTATGGTGACCTCTGTAGAATTTATTATATTGCAAAGTGATTTGGATATTTTAATTGAAATAATTATAATTGTCTCAAACGGTTCTATTTATAAGCTAACATTTAGAATAGGGGAATATTGTAAAATATTCTTTCTAAACATAGATAATTCAGAGATATGGACAGACTTTCAGATATAGGTATACATCAATTAAAACATTTAAAATTAGAAATAAATTTGAAGTTTTCTATCATGTTGTATATTAATAGTTAACATCTAAATATATGGAAATTTTTCATTTCATAAGAAACCTTGAAAATTTTGTGTTCTATGTAACACTGCATTTTGCAATATCCAATGACGATTTTTCTGCATTAAAAATTACGTTTCCTAAATGTTCATTCTTAAAAGATAAAATTTCAGTTTTTAATTATTCATCATAGGCCCCTGGTGGTTTTGAAGTAATATTAGAGGAAAGAAAACAATCCCTGATTTAAAGATGCGCGATCTAAACAAAGTCTGGATTGCTTTGGGAGAGAGCAGAGAAACAGTCAGACAACGTTTTTCATGCCACTCTTTCCAAGACCTTTCTCAGGTCATTGAGACTTCTGGACTTCTCTGAGAGCTCTTGAGTTCATCTTTATTTTTTCTTTATCTCATGTGCTCATAACCTTGAATTTCTTAGGGCATCTTCTAACAGCTTACTTATAATGGCAATGACTGACGTTTATCAAACATTTCTTACATGTCAGAAAAACTCTTATTTCTTATATGTCAGTGAAATTCTTTTACTTATTAACTCAGTTCATCCTTGCCACAATCCCCCAAATGGGAAATAGTATTATAATCTTTATTTTTGTGGTAATGTAACTGAAGAACAAAATGAAAGTTAGTTAAATTTTCTATAGTCATAGAGCTAGGAATAAGGAAAGCCAGGCAATGGAGGTGGACCATCTGGCTCTAGTCAATACTACCTCTCTCCTTCCGTAAGCCAGATGAGACAGAATGAGGGAATTCTCTCACGTTCTATTATCTATATAATGTTTGTAAGCCAAAGTGGACAGTCGCAGTACCTTGTCTCTTCAGGAGAAACATTTATTTGAATAATAGTGTGGAGGAAAATAAAGCAGTGTCTATTTCTTTTTCTAGGCACGGATACTCTGATATTTTGAAGGTTCAGAAGATAAATGCAAACACAGTGGTTGGCACAAGGGATGGCACAAGGGGTTGGTAGATGGTTCTTAGCCAATCTATAAACTTCATCACCACCTTTGTAAATCCTTTCGAACCGTAATCTTGCTAAACAGTTTCAACATAAATCTCTTAGCATTCCCAAGGCACTCACTCACACTGCTAAGGAGATAGCGGCTCATAATTCCTTTTTATAGGAAAATTTTGGACCTACCACTACACGGATAACAAGTGTGTAGGTACTGGCTTATCCCTAAAAAACAGAAAAGAAAAACACTTCAGTAATATTAGACAACTCCAAGTTGCTGGTTTGAGGTGAGGAAAGAAGAGAGTGGTAGAAACTCATTTCACTTTATCATGTGGTCATTGAATAAGTAATTGTAAAGATTCAGCCACAAAAGTTGTGTGCAAGTGTCAGATTTTTTGTAGTTGGTTTCTCCGAGTCCAGAATCAAGCTTTCAAGTTCAAGCGCTTCACTAAAAAATAGACACAATTTATTTAGTTTTCTATCATTTTGAGTTTTGAAAATTTATTAATTTTCAAAATTAATATTATTATATATGAAATAATTGAAATAGTAAATGATTAATATTTCAAATTATGAAATATTTCAACAAATACAAAAATAGAGGAAAGGGTGGCCCATCACTAGATGTTAACAATCACGATTACACGGCCAGCGTTGTTTCAGTATACCCCTACCCCTTACTCCTGGGTTATTTCAAACTAATCCAAGACAACATATTGTTGCTTCTGTAAATATTTTATTATGTGTTTCTAAAAGGTAAGGGCTTTTTAAAAGCACAAATATCATTATCGTACCAAAATTAATCATCCCTTAATCTCACAGAATATCCAGTTAACATTTGCAATTATCTAGTTGTTTCATAAATATTCTGTTATTTGGTTGGCCAGATTTTACCATGTCCTTGAACTGGAATATGAATAAGGTCCATATATTACAATCTATAAATAAGCATCTTAAGTCTCTTTCAGTCTTCAGTTCTGCCTCTCCCTATCTGTTTTCTTTTTTCCTGCAATGTTAGTTATTGTTGCTGTTGAAGAAATTAGGTTGAGTTTCTCATGGTCTGAATTTTGTTAATTACAACCTTATGACGCTCTTTCTCATATTCTTCTGTTCCTTTTCATACTTGAAAATAAATTGCAAGTTAGATCAAGAGGCTTAATCAGGTTCCACTTTGATTTTGCTTGATGGGGGTGATATTGTGTGCTTCCACTAGGAGGTACATGTGTGAATATCACTCTTTTTGCTATATCAACCATTGATAATCATTACCTGGATCCATGAGCTCATTAGGAGTTGCAAAACATTCATATTCTAATTCTATCCTTCATTTTCTCACATTATCTGGGATATTTCTATAAAAGAAACTTCCGTTCGTTAACTATTTTATTAAAGGATCAAGATATTGAATAAAAGGCATGATAAAGGATTGATTTTTTATCTTGTAGCATTTTCTGAAATTTTGTTTCATTCTCCAAGGATGAGGAGAACCAATTAGAATCTGTTAACACGTATTAAGAACTCATGGATTTAAACACATTTAATATATATTTAAGCCACAGCAGTGATTCTTCTTGCTGATGCTCAAATTGTCTGACTGGCCAGTGAGAGGTTTCTTAGGCTGTGAGAGGTTTCTTGACATGTAGTCAAGTATTCAAGTATCAAAGACAAATAGTCTTTGATAACCACTTTGTTTTCTTTAAGATCAAGATATTCTGGAATCGCCTTGTACAATTCTACCCTATATCCAGAATCAGAAATTTCTTCAAGGTGGGCTGGCTACTTTTTACGGGAAATAGTAAGTATTGACCTCCATGTGTGTCCTAGAGATGCTCGGTGCTCCTGTTTTTTTTTAAGGTTTTGAGCAATTTTCAATGGATGGCAGTAGGAAATGCGTATTTTAAGAATAAGATACCTGAAATATTGATACTTCTCATTTCAATTCAAAGGCACAGAGTTTTCACATAGCTTCATTAGTTTTCCATATGTATGTTCTTCTCCAGAATGAAAAATCTCTGTTCCCAAGGACACCCACACAATTACTCATATGTTTCATCTTACAGTATGTTGACAACAGTCCAGGATAAAAAATAAAGAACTAACGCAAACAATATTACTATAAAAAGCAGTCTGGTGAGAAATGTTTTATTCAGTACTTAGGTTTTATAACAGTAGAAATGTGCAGTAAAACGCTGTTTTACAGTGTTTTAAAGGCACATGTAATATTTTCTATGTTTATTTTTAACACTTCCTTTTAAAATTTAATTTTTATTACAATTATGCAATGTAATTCTTGTTACAAAGTCAAGTCTAACAAAAATATTTTCCCTTAAATCTGTATTCTATTTTATTTCTATCTTCTCCAATAACTATTCTATTTAGCTATTTACTGTTATAGTTATTTTTTCTAATTTATAGTTTTTCCTTCCATTGTTCATTTTTCTTAAATATAAGTAGATATATGAGTATATTTTTGTGTTTATGAATTTGCATGTATGTATCAGGATATATTTGTGGAGATATATATATATATATATATATATACACACACAGTCAAGCACCACATAAAGACATTTTGGTCAAGGATGGACCACCTATATGATAGGGGTCCCATAAGATTAGTACCACATAGCCTAGGTGTGAAAAGGCTATCCTATCTAGGTTTATGTTGAGTACACTCTGTGAAGTTCGCACAATGACAAAATCGCCTAGTGATACATTTCTCAGCATGTATCCCTGTATTTAAGTGATGCATCGCTGTATATATGTATATACATAAATTGTCATACATATATGTATACTAATTGTTAGAGTCTCTGGAAAATTCTTTATTCCAAGTAATTTCCATTCACTCAACTAAAACCTGAGCCTCTCTAGCCTCATATCTGGCTCCTATGTAGTGTCAGAATTCTTTCTGTTCTTATTGCCCGTTTTTGGATGAAAGAAAATTGTACAAACTCACTGACTCTGAACATGTGAAATTTCACATGCTTATGCTCTAATCAGCCATAATCCTAAGGAGGAAAAGACCATATGTAAGTCCCCTCCACCCCAAGTGGAGTAAAGAACTTCCTTCCCCAAACTATGCTTTGGGATGCCTTGCAAGTAAAGATTGAAGATTTTCTTTTCTTTTTTTTTTTTTTTTTTTTGAGGAAGATTAGCCCTGAGCTAACTACTGCCAGTCCTCCTCTTTTTTTTGCTGAGGAAGCCTGGCCCTGAGCTAACATCCGTGCCCATCTTCCTCCACTTTATATGTGGGACGCCTACCACAGCATGGCGTGCCAAGCAGTGCCATGTCCACACCCGGGATCCGAACTGGCGAACCCCGGGTCGCAGAGAAGCAGAACGCGCACACTTAACCGCTGCACCACTGGACCGGCCCTGAAGATTTTCTTATTTAATGACAGCAAGCTAAACAAAAGTTTCCTCACTCTTCTTTTTCACTTAATATTAAATGACAGATCATTCCATGTTTGTACATTGTGATACATTGTGATATTTCTCTTTCCTTTTTAAAGTTGTATAGTGCCCTATTATGAGATTTAGCATAATGTATTCAACCCATACCCTATGATGGACAATTGTACTTTTTATAGGATCATTCTATTACAAATAGTGCTAAATGTAATAGCTGTGCATATGACTTTTCATAACTTTACAAGCATATCTTTAGGCTAGTTTTTTAGTTCCAAGGTTATAACTCTTCCATAGGGGTTGTACTATTTTGCAGTTTTCACCAACAACATATGAGTGTATTTTCCTGAAGCCTCATTAACGTCGGAAGACTTTTGGACTTTTGATAAACTTCTAGATGAAAAATACTGTCTTAGAGTAGTTTTAACTTGCTCTTCTCTCATTTTGAGCAAATTGAACATTTTCACATATGAAAGAGAAATTTGAAGTTACTTATCTTTTTCTGGACATTCTTTGCTCATCTCTAGTTGTAGAGTTGTTAACCATTTCATTATTTTCAGAAGCTCTGTATTTGTTACAGATATCAATAATTATCTTTCATTTTTATTTTTAAGGCCACTCAGACAGGGCCAATTTTGGGATATTGAACAATTATACCAACAAAATACATATTCTGAGATTTATTTTTAATTTAACATCTCACTGCCATATGCAGTAGACTTTTAACATAAATTATACTACTTATTATCTCTTGATTACCCTTCAATGGGGAAAAGTTTTACACATTTTCAGTCCTGACTCTTTGAAGCAGAAGATAAATATTTACATCTCCCATCTGGCACCAAGGATATGGACTGAAGGAGCAGGTGCTACTCAGATTCTGTTTTCAGGAAAGGGCCCAGTGGCAGTAGTTGTGTATATAATGGCCAGAGTGAGTTAGGCGAGCTTTAGATATGTTCCCTGGGGCAGCATCTATGGGTCATGGCTGATAGCACTCCGCATAATTAGCACCCTGTAACACTGTGTTATTACTATTTGACTAGACTCCAAACTCTTCCTATCAACAGTTCTATTAGCTAAATTGTATCTTGTAACAAATGTTGATCCAGATTAAACAAACTAATAGTGTGCTGTGTAACCGCTAACTCTGACTGATGTAGAAATTGTAGAAATTGGCACCAGAAGTGGATTACTGCAGACAAGAGACCCTCATGAAATGACGTTCTGACATTTCTTATATTTTTGCAAGTTTGAAGGGTTTAAGGATCTAGCCAGCATTAAAGCATGAGAATCTGGTAGGCTATGGCATGCAGGGGCAAAAGAGTTGTCAAAGGCAAGGTCTGTTTGTGCTTGCCTATCAAACGTAAGATCTTAGGAGACTGAGCAGGTTCTGCCAAAGAACAGTGACAGGGACATGGAAAATATGATTTGGTATGTGGTGGCTACTTTCAATTAAACTAGAAAATTCAAATAAATAAAGAACTTAACAAGGTCAAAATTCCAAACATTTGATTCAAAGTATGGCCTGGTAACCAGTAACTTTCTCTGACTAGATATAGATGTTCTATCCTAGTTGCCAAAGGACTGAGTTACCCAGAATTCATAAGTTAAACTTCCAAGTTGTCAAATTATATGAATTCTTAGATTTGTTAACTCTTTAGAATGAATGCTAAGGCATTTCCGAGGAAGTGAGTGGTATCCTGAGAATTGAACTGAGAGCGTATGGGGGAGTTAGATGAATCAGATGACACCATGCCCCAACTCTCCCTAACTCTCCAGCAGATACAGCTCCTTTCCCCCACGTGATGAGACAATATTAGCCTTGCTTAATGACCCTGTAGCAGACATTTCAAGGGAAAGTGCATCTTCTCATGCTCAGAGTCTCAAACCCTTCAGTCTCATGACCTCCCAAAACTATAATTAGACTCATAGCACAGTATATTCTGTAGCAGTGGAATTTCATGAGATTTTGCATGATTTTGCCAATCATGGATGATTTTTCAGAATAGATTCTGATGGTGTTAGACTATGGAAGTTGGAATATAATTTTATGTCAAGTGAATATAGCAATATGGATAAACTTGTTAGAGTTCACAGTTTAATGTGCTTGCTCTCGCAGTCAGGAGAGGTTCTTCTTGTTTGTTCATTTGGTGGTCTGAAACCAGAAATCTCAAAGCTCTCCCACAATGAATGAGGGTGAGATGCTGGGAATTTCCTTTGTATGATAATGAGAAAGCATTAAAACAAACAGAGAACAACAAAAACTAATGGAGAGTACTTATTATAATGACCCATTCACCAACTTCTGATTTTTGCTTATGACTTTCTCCCAGGGCATTGAGGAGAGGGCCAGAATCTTTGAAAACACTGTATTGTTTTTTCTTTAGACTAAAGGTGAATGAGCAACATTGTAATTAAAATATTCTTGTGGATAATGTGCTTTGGTCCTCAGCCTCTATTTCCATCTCCTTTGTTACTGTGCTTGACTTCCAGAGAATTGAAGGTTAAAATCTGTTCTGTTTTGTTTTGTCTTTCCTCACAAGACTGCTGGAGCAACGTTTCTGGATTTAATTTGTGTTTTGCCAAAGATATGCATTTAAGACAGATTTGTAGGGCAGAATTGACACAGATTTAGTATATTCCATATCTTGGAAGATGACTTGCACTTAAAAAAAAGAAAAAAAAAATAAGTAACTAACCAGTTTAGCGGCAAAGTTTAATTGGAGGTCTTGCAACTCATAGTCTGGAAAACTGGAGTCCAGATACTGGCAAAACAATCTTTGCATTCAGATCCTCTTTCTACTCCACTTATGGAGTCACAATGTCTATGGAATTATCTGTCTAGGGTTATCTGATCCTTGATGAAATTTATTTATAATTTCTGGTCCCAGAATTTGTAACTCAAGGACTTTGTTCTGCTGCCCTTTGAGTGGTAACTACTCCTGGTTACTGGACTTAGTGAAAGCATTTCACCTCACTGAAAAGAAAATTGTATTTCTCTGATATGACTTCCCCATACTGAAATTGGTCGTTTCTGAACTGAAAGTACATAATATGAGTACAAGAAGAGCTATATGTGAAATGGAAATGTCACATCCAATCAATGGCCAAGTTTAACATCCGAGAAAAAAATAAGTAGCACACTGAAAAACTGAGCCGCTGCTCACCCACTGCATACAGGGCTGGTCTCGTTTGATATTTTAAAAAACCACTGTTTCAATGGGGTGTTATCTACAACATTGCTTTGTCTCATAAGAAAGCATGATTCTGTGATGGAATAGTTCCCTTCTAAGACGGGTGAACTCAAAGGAGTCTAGCGGCAGTTCTTCATGACTATGGCAAATTGTTGGCAGCCCACATCGTTGTGTGTTCGATGTAGTAGATTAAGCTCCAGTCGGAGCTCTTTGTCATAGATTATGCCATTCTGAGATCCACTGAAATACACCTTTCTTGGAATATAAGTGCCACTGTTAATGGCCCAGATAAATAGTTAGGTCCTTTGACTTTCCAGGACTGGATTATTAAAGAATATCCGTATGAAGAGCCAATTCTGATGGGAGCAAATGCAATAGTTACGTGCCCTCAAGAAGAGGGAATACCTGGAGGAAAGCAATTGGAAAAATAGTAACTTCTGTGCTTTTGGGTCTTGATATTAATGTTTGTTAAAGGAGACTAAACCTGTATTTAGTATAGTGTTATTTATTTCCCACTGCTGAAGAAAGATGCTTCTGAGGACTCTACTCATTTACTCATAAATGATGATGCTTTCTTGTATGGATGGTTGGAACATGAACTATTCCCCATATTCCATATGTGCAAGGCATTGTTATTCTTATATTCTTGAATGTCATTTCCTCAGTCTTGGATGGTTTTCTCTCATATGCATGCCATTCATTATTCTGCTTAATGCTTGTGTAGAATCCTCTAAAATCTGCATACCAGAACAAAGCTCACAAACATTAATATGAATAAAAAGTATTCAGCACCCAAAAACATAAAGTTCACAATGTCTTGCTTCTGATCAAAAAGTACCAGAGATGCAAATTAAACACAAGCTAAGTGTAGGAAAGGAAATAATGAAAATAAAAGTAAAAGTCACCTAAGTAAAAGAATAGACAACAAAAAATCAATTACAGAGACACAAAAATGGAATACATGAAACCAAAATCTGGTTCACTGAGATGGTTATTAAATTAATAAAATTAATACTATAAGATGATAGCTTAATATGTTATCCCTTAGAGAAAATACGTTTGTCTCTTTCATTTAGGCATCATTAATATATTATTCCAAAGTTTTATTAATATCAAACTCCCAGACAAGATCATGAAGCTGATTATTAACGGAGCCAGTTTAGAGAGAGGCTTCCTGCTCCTAGACTAGTAGTGTCCACTCAACTTATCCATGTTGTCAACAGTTTTTGTTATAAATCAAAGGGATATTTATATGGCTCAATATAAAACAATAAACAAAAATACAATTTTTAGTATGACACAGTTGTCATAATCACTAAACAAAATTTTCTTAAAATATATTTTTATTCAATTACACTATATTTAATATAATTTATAAATTCATAGAGAAGTAGCAGGAAAACAAGAAAAAAGTGTACATTAGCCAGTATAAATGAGACGACAAAATAAAAATTTTATATTTCACTGAAGACTTTAATGGGATGAGATTATAAGTTGTATTTTATTGAAGGAACTATGCGTTTTTAATATGTGTGTGTATAATAGATAAAGCAAGGGGGATTTTTTTTTGGAATGATGTAACTATTCTGTATGATACTGTAATGGTAGATAAATGACAGTATGCATTTGTTAAAACCCATAGAACTATAAACCACAAAAAATAAAAATATACAAATTTTTAAAAAATATTTAAGAGTCTGGAGATCTCAGGATAGAATTCAGAATGTGACAATAAAATCTAACTCTTTTCAAATGTATGAAAACCTCATACAAAGGGGTGGGAGGAAGGTGCTATACTAACTAACTTTGAATATGAGTAGAGAGTAATTGCACATAAGAGCTGTACTTTAGTTGATAAAATTGTTTCTATAAGTGTGCAAGTTATTAGTCCAGAAGCCACTATATGTGTACCCTGGAACTGAAAAATTTAGCTAATGGATATCTGATGGTTGGGAGCAAGGTTTCTCACTCTTGGAGTGAAAGATTATAGACAAGCAAGAGGAGAAGACAAGAATTATCCAAGTAGTAATGTTTTAGAGATGGGGATGTCAGAAGGAACTTGTTGTCTTAATATAGATATAGATACACGAACGTAGAAATATTTATAAATATGTATATATGTACAGATTAGTACACACCCATATATTTCATTGCTCTGTCAACTGAGAGAGCCTGGAACCAAAGACGTCCCAATAGAAATGAGCTCTTGTAAAACCCAGATTTTGGTTTCTAATATCATGATTCAATAAAAGGAATCAGGGCTCCTTGGAGAAATGGCTGATTCTCAGACTGGAAGAGGAAATGTATAAGATGAGTCTGGAGCATCTTGTATTGCCAGAAAGTAAAGAAGTGCTCAAAAACAGCAAAAAGAACCATCCCCCAGAGGGGAATATTTCAAGAGGAGATAGGAGCCAACAGAGAGATTGGCCAATGGCCAAACTTGAAAAAACATATAAGCAAAAAATAAAGAAAGAAGTACTGGATTTTAATCCTTAACATAACATCAGTATCCATAAATCTATATTGATATAAATAAATGATTGAATAAATAAGTAAATCAGGGAGAATGGGCAAGTCTTCTGTGCTGAAGAATTCTAAATAATTTAAATAGATTCTCTTTCCTTAAGGAGGTGGCGTGTAACTCCACACTCATATCTGTGCTGTACATAGTCACTTTCTTCCGAAGAGTATAGTGTGAAAAGGATGAAAGAGAATAACTGCACAGTGGAGAAAGATTAAGAAGCTTTGCAGGAGAACTATATAATTTTGTGTTTTGGTAATACTAGGAAATATTTACTGGAGAGAAGAGAAACATGGAGGCCAAAAGAAAGATTTGAAGGCTATTTATAGAACAGGTGAGAGAGATGGTGTCTCTTGAGCTAATGGGCTAGGGGTAAGGATCGGAACCATGCATTTCTCTTTACTTTATGTTTCATTCTCAGTCATATTTCTTCAAGCCTAAATTACTTAAAGTAAGTTTTTTATCTTTAAGTGAAAGATAATAAATTTAGGTGATTATTTTGTTAACTGAGTAGAAAACAATTCTAGGTTCTTCAATGACCAGTAAATAGCACACACACACTCGTGTATAGTCACTCCATGCATTTCAGCAGTACTAGATATAATGAGAAATAAAGGCAATCTCATTTACATATGTTGCTTTGCCAATCCGTATCAAACTTGTTGAATAGCTATCAAAAATAAAATATTTATTTATTTGGAGTCTGCTTTGTTTCTTTCCTGATCATTATCGTAAGAGTCCTATCATGTACATTTTGTAACAGATCAAGCAAAATAATCATCAAATAAGGTCACATAGATATTTAATTATTATTATTTATTGCTAATTACTTACAGTGTATTGGGATTCACCTGGACTTGATCATAAAGTTAAGGTGAATTGGATTGTATCTTACAGAGAATCACATATTTTTAATACATTCTAAAATTAAAGTTTGAAATATCAGCTAATTTGCTAACTCCTATTATTTCTAAATATCAACTTTTTATTTGCTAAATTTATATGAGAAATAATTTGCTTTTTATACATTTTCTACATCCATTTTTAAGTTGTTACTTACAAAGCTGTGTATTTGCCTGATGTAGATGCATAATCATCTCATTTAAATTGTGTCTACTCTGAATGAATGTGATAATCCAAATCAACTTGTTTCACCGTTTCAGCACTTATTTAAATTTGTCAAGTGGCACATACTCCATTAATTCAGAGATACACTTTGTCAATTTGATTGCCTATCTTGTTGGTACAGCTGCATGTTTTCATAATCCAGTTGCATATTAGGGTATTTGAGTCTGTAGTTACATGACCAATCTTGTTTATTTGCTGATGACTCTCTGCTCTAATAATTGAAATCATTAGTGTATGAAAATGTGTTTTGCAAACACTATAATCCATTGATCAAACGGCGTGTTGGTACGCTAATTAATATAATCTATATTAAAGTGTTTTAATATAGAAAAATGTGGTGTATAATGTGAAATATCAGTGTTACAGCATGTTATTTGTAATGTAAATATATGAACAGAGGAAAATACCCACAGTAATCCCCCCTTATCCACAGTTTCACTTTTTGTGGTTTTAGTCTGAAAATATCCAGTGGAAAATTCCAGAAATAAACAATTCGTAAATTTTAAATTGCACACTGTTCTGAGTAGCATGATGAAATCTTGTGCTCTCCCATTCCATCCTGCCTGAGGACCTGAATCCTCCCTTTGTCCAGTCTATCCACACTGTATGTATTATCTGCCCATTAGTCACTTAGTAGCTGTCTGGGTTATCAGATCAACTGTGGTGGTACTGCAGTGCTTGTGTTCAAGTCACCCTTATTTTACTTAATACTGGCCCCAAAGCACAAGAGTAGTGATGATAGCAATTCTGATATGCTAAAGAGAAACCATTAATGCTTCCTTTAAGTGAACAGGTGAAAATTCGCAACTTAATAAGGAAAGAAAAAATTCGTATGCTGAGGTTGTTAAGATCTACTGTAACTTTTATTACAGTATATTATTATAACTGTTCTATTTTTACTTAGTCGATAATTTCTTACTGTGCCTAATTTACAAATTAAACTTTACCATAGGTATATACATATAGGAAAAAACGTAGTATATACAGGGTTCAGTACTATCATGGTTTTAGGCATCCACTGGGGGCTTGGAAAGTTTTTCCTGAGGATAAGGGGGAACCACTGTCCTTTTCAATGTACGTTGAGATAGATCCTTCATCAAAATAGAACTTTTTAAGCAAAGCAATCAATTCTCATCAATTTTTTTTATTTCTAAGGATTTGTTTGGGACAAAAGAAATCTGGGAGTAGCTGTCTAAGGATAACTCAATGATTCTATGGTATTTTAAAAGACGTATTTTGACTTTATTCTTTCTGCTCTGCCATGCTCGGCATATTGGCCTGTCCATGCTTGTCATCTCATGTCCACATGCAGTGTGACTGCTGCTCTTCTAGGCATTGTATCCTCATTCCAGGCAGTGAATTATTCCACTTCTTCATTCCAGAGTGAAGAAGGGAAATGAAATGGAAGGGAAGTAGGGAGGCTTAGCTTCTGTATCAGAGAAACAAGGCTTTCCTGCAAATCCTTAGCTGAGAGGAACCATGCCACACACTTGCCGCTAACTGCAATGGAGGCTGGGGAGCGTGTGATTTTTTCAGTAGTCTTTATGTTTTAGAACAGTTTTAGATTTACAGAAAATTTAGAAGATTGTAGAGTGAGTTTTCATATACCTACTCACCCAGTTTCCTGTATCATTAACATCTTACATTAGTATGATGAATTTATAACAATTGAACTAATATTGAGACCAATATTAATCATTAACTCAACCTATAATTTATTTAGATTATTTAGTTCTACTTAATTCTTTTTCTATCCTAGGAAATCACTTTAAATTTGGTTGTCATGTCTCTTTATGCTCTTCTTGGCTGTGACAATTCCTCAGAATCCTTGTTTTTCATAATCTTGAAAATTTGGGGGAGTATAGTCAAGTATTGTGAAGGATGCCTCCCTAAAAGCGTTTGTCTACTTTTTTCCATGATTAGAGTGGCTTTATTTTGGGGGAGAGAAAGGCCCAAAAGATAAAGCGTGGTTTTCATCCACCATATCATGTAAACACACTATCAATATGACTTACCACTGTTGATATTGACCCTGATCACCTGGCTGAGGTAGTTTTTGTCAGCTTTCTCCCCTGTAAATTTACTCTTTTTTCCTGATTTCCATGCAGTACTCTTTAGAAGAAAGATTGGAATATCTTTACAATTCTTGGAATTTTTCTGCAAGAATAAACTTCATTTTTTCTCTCCCACTTATTATCTATTCAATCATTTATTTATATCAGGATGGACTCATGGATATTTATTTTATACTTTGAGTTATAATGCAATGCTCATTTGTCTTGCTGCTCAAATTGCTCCAGCTTTTGGTATTAGGAACTCATTGGCTCTTGTGTCCCTCTAACATATTACCATTATTGTAGCGTTTTTCTTTTTTTTGAAGGCTTAATTTCTGAAACTACAAGATGCTCCAGGCTCATCTTAAATATTTCCTCTTCAACTACTAGAATCAATCCTTTACCAAGGAGACTTGATTCCTTTTATTGGATAATGATATTAGAAACCAAGATCTGAATGCTAGCTGTGATCATTGCTAAAGGGGTGTTGTTTAGTTTAACCCTTCCCTGTTGATATAGCAAGGAAATGTATCAACTAACTTGTTGATATACACAGATGTATAAATATTTCTATATGTAACTATTGTGTCTATATTAAGCTATATACTGAACTCATAATGTCTCCAACTATAATTCATTACAACTTGGATAATTCTGGTCTCACTTATTGGCTAATTAAATTCCAACAGTGAGAAAGCTTGCTCCCACTATCCACCAACCGTTTATTTAATTGTTCAGGCTTTGAATTTGCAATTCCCTTTGATGACAATGTTTTTCTTCTGATTTCACTTGGCTGGCGTTTTTTCCTGTGGCATATTTCAATTAAATTCCTCTTTCCCCAGAAAGTCTCTCTCTAACTTATTGAATTACTTATGTTACTTCCTAGTGTTTATCTCATTCTCCATCATAATATCGTGTTCTATTTCCTTTCTGTCCCATCTGAAATCTCTGATCTTTACATTTTGGTTAGATATTGCTTAATTTCTTCACTAGAAGATGCTGCTATGAAGCCAGAGACTTTGTTTGTTTTATTCTTTATCATGTCCCCAGCAAACATCACCAGTTCTGACTGACTTTAGTTTTCAACAAATATTTGGTGAATGAATAGATAGATGGAAAAAAATATTTTCGAGCGACATATATAGTCATTTGTGCAGAATTATACCTTCCTCATAATTTTTGTCCTGTTTACAAACATTATTTGTTTTTCATTCCCTACCTCAAAAGTTACTGTCTTCTTGATAGCATTTGGATTATTTAGAAGTACTTTATATTTCTCTCCATTGAGTCCACATAGTACTCTCTACCTCTAATATTTATTTTTTTCTTCACTACAAATCTTAATTACATTTTAATCAGTCCTATTGTCAATTCTTATTTTTCTGTTATATGAATTTAAGAGTATCACATACCCGGTTTTGCTATGCAATATCTTTAATTTCTTATTCAAAATAATGTTAAAACAATTTTATACCTTCTAGCTCTACTTTACATTTTAGTATTTAACCAATTACAATGTGATATCTTTCTGCATCACATTAACGCAATTGTCATGGAACTGTACTTATTCCATTATCTATTTTTATCCATTTTTTATTATGGTAAACACTATAATATAGAATAAAGATTACAATGAAAGTAAATGTTCCCTTTTTCTTCCATTATATAAAGAAAATTCATTTGTTTCAATTTCTTAATCTTGCAACTGATGTTTATTACATGCTTAATGACATTACAGAGCAAATGACTAGATAAATATGAAGGGCATAATATTTTAACATTTTACAATTTCTAGAGTACTTTTTTATATATTTAAACATCAAACTGATAGGTCGTAAAATGATAGTTTAAGAAAATAATTAATAAATAAGCATCATTACCTTTGGAATAATATAGAAGTGAAATAATCAAAGTAATATAAATTTCAAAGTCAGCATGATAAATCCACATCTTACTGAGGGGTAAAGTGATAAGTTATAATCCTTTCTTTCATCTTCATTATATAGAAATACCATGAAATTCATAATTTTTAGTTATTTAAATGATATTTTACATAAACATGCTAACTATGCATATACTATATTAGCACTTTTATTAAGTGTATATTTGTTTTCTTATCACTAAAATATGCATTTATGCTCACTTTTATGTATATTATGTATTAAATGTAATTGACATTCTCTATGCTTTTATAATAAAATTTGAATGAAAAGAATTACAATTTAATTCCTGACTTTTTATGAGATTGCAGCACCTGTAGTAAATATACTCCCAATGTATTAACATATTTATCACTGACAATAGAAAATTTTGTTTTTATGATTAATGAATTTGAAAGATTTTATACTTTTGCAACACTGGTGATTTTTGCATTTGATTATAGTTAAAACTTCATTACGGTAGTTATAAACTTTAGGCACTACTGAAAATTCTACTTTTAAATTTTTTCTATTAATATCATTATCCCTACATTAAATTATCATGAAAAGTAAAATGAGTGTTAGCCCAAATATAGGGCAATATTACTTTTGGTTGGTTTACAATGCACAACAAGACAAAAGCTCACAGTCATACATTTGAGCTTTCAGCTAATGAGATAAATAAAACAGCAGAAAATGCTATGGGATATACTGTCTGGCTGATTAAAAAATTAAACTCTTAGAAAGAATCAAAACTCCCATCTAGGAAGATGGAGGGCAATCTTTATACCTCTTATTCTACCATATCTTGCTTTGGACATTTTTTACTTTTCCAAATTATATTATCTCTATGGAAATGGTCAGTAAATGCACAAGACTGGGGTAGTCTGAGGAGTAAATATAGTTGAATTCAATTATCAAGAGATGGACTTCTTCCAAGGTGATTATATTATTTGATTAATGTGTGCCCAATATATGTCCTCACTCAGAAACAAATATAATCTGCCAGCTGTTTCATGAGCCAAGACTACAAAGAAGATTAAGATATAATGCTACATCTTTAAAAGTTCATAGCTTTGTGGGGCAACACAGACATTAACTACACAATGTGCATACAACAACATAACTACATAAAAAGTACAATGTGACTTGTGGACTTAGTAATATCTTCCGGGGAAGCTTCACCCCTGGGCAGTTCTCCACTATGGCATCATGTTAGATGAAACTTGGGCAAAAACCTCTAGTGATCAAAGACGTAAAGATGAGAAAGATAAACTGATCAAATACACTTCTTATGCCCGCATGGCACATAGTACCTGAAACTGGACATAGACTTAAGATTCTGGAATAGACCAAGATTGAAGAATTTGTAGTTCCCTAATTAACCACAGATAAGAATATGAGAGATCCATTAGAGAGAGACTTGCTGCACAAGAGTCATTAGTTGTATATTGCAAGGCTTTAATCTCTTGTGGATCCATCATTCTGTGTGTCCATTTATGTGAAAATTGCCAGCTCCTTCACCATAATTGAGGAGATAGCCAACTGGTACACCATAGATAATTTCACACAAAATTGACTTGAAATCTCTATTTGTTTATATATAGCAAATATGAATACAATAAATGAGAACAGATAGCATGTATGTACAGTTTAAAATTCTACGTATAATAATGTACCTCCCAGCTAACTTAAAGATATTAAACATTAACAACTTTGAAGAAATTTCTTTATCCCTCCTGTACCATAAATCCTCCCCTCTTCTGCAGTAATATTACTACATTTTTAAAACTTTCCTTTACTTCTCCTTATGTTACCAAACATATGTATAACTTTAATGTGTATAACTCTAAAAACAAATAAAATTTTGCCTAATTTTGACATTTATATGAAGAGAACCATTCTGATTGCATTTTATGTACCTTGCCATTTCTTTTGTTCTGAATTAACTTTTTCAGATTCCTTCAAGTAGATGCTAGAGTAAATTAATTTTCAATACTCTATAGGATTTAAATGTACGAATACAATTTATTTTTCCATTTTATAATATGTTTCATTTTATTAGCAGTAAAAAAACTTTCACTATCACTGAGCATTTCCAAATTTTGAGTAAATCATAATAATGTTGAGAGTTCCCTTTTTTTTAAACATCATAATTTTAAACTAGAATTATATTTTTGAAAACCTGGGTGGACCTGAAATGGTATCACATTTTAGTTATATAATTTGTATATTCTTGATTATTAATGAGATTAGGCATCTTGTTTAATATGTACTGGCCAGTCATGATTATCCCCCTTGAATAATTTGTCCTTCAGTAATTTGTCCATTTATTAAGTTGGAGATTGCTTTTCTTTTCCTTTATATCTTCTAGATACTATAAAATTATCAGTAACACGTGTTTTCAATATATTTTCTCAATCCATGCTTTCTTGTCACTACTAAAATTAAAGGTTTTCTCTTATATTTCCATAAGCTAAGCTATTTTAAGCAAGATTTTCTCTTCTTCCCTATCTCTTTTAAAAAAATTTTATCATTATTTTGGTATGTCTATAGGGAAAGTTTCTGTATACATCTAGTCTGCTCTATTGTCAGAATTAAAAGTCCTAGAAGCATTTATCATGTCATTTCGAGTCAAATAAATCTATATCTAACACAGTGCTTTGATAACATGATCATTCATTCTACATTCCTTATCTGGCAAAATGAATGGTCTGGCTCTATCAAAATTTCATCTGAGGCCAACCTTCCAATGTTACTGTGCAGTGAACTGAAATGAATGTAGCTTATGGGAAGACAGTGTTGCTTCTCCATGCTTTGGCAAATAAAATAATTCTGAAATGTTAAAAAAATTGATTTGTTCTGTCCCTGGATTCGCTGATAAATATAGGTATGTGTGAACTTTTATACTATTCTGGCCATTGGTAAAATTTTTCTAAAGTAGTACATTTTAAGATGATAGGGGCTATTCCTAGTCGTTTTATACTACTTTAGAGAGGTCATGAGAGAGGTCAATCAAATATATTCAGCCTTATGGGGTGAATGTTTAGCATGATGTAGAAGATAGCAACGGCTTCTCTTACATAAAAATTCTATATAATTGTGAATTTAAGTGGAGAAAATCACTCAAGTTTTGCTTTCAAATTTGAACTGGGGTTCTTTTATAAAACAGGATGTTCTTATATTTTGACTAATAGTAAGTTATTTTCTTCTGTTCATAGGGAGATAAAGAGATTTTTAATTAGTGAATATATTTTTCTTTCTTGGAAACTACACTTAAAGATATGTTAAAAAATTTTCAATTGCACTGTTCTTACTTTATCAAAAACAAAATAAAATCTAACAAGGGAACTATTTTTTTTAAAAAAAGGCAACACTACAAATGTCCAGAGCTTTATCTAAAAGTGATAGCTTATAAATAATTTCCATATCTCTTTAACTATGAGTTCCTTACATATGTATTCAACTATTTAATTGAGATGGGTATACTCTTACTCCCTCAACTTCCTGGTTACCATAACGTAATGGGTTCACAGCTTGAAACAATAATTTACTTCAATCTAATATCAACATTTACTTTGCTCTAAAGAAAGTTGAGAAACAAATTTTATTATCCTTTGTAATTACTCTTTGTAATAACAACTCTACTCTTGTTATTTGGTAATTTCTTTTTTATTTTAGTCTGATAACTAAGGATAAAGGAGAAGACATTTAAACCTAATACAGAAAAGGAAAGAGTTGTATTTCAGAAAGTCAAAGAAGGCTTTGTAGAAAATATGTTATTTGATTTTTTTCTTTAAATCATTTTCTAAACAGTTAAGCTTCAGAATTATATAGATGATGAGGAAATGAGTCTTAAACATTTAATTTAGTAAGTACGTGATGAGTACAGAGTGGGCTAAATTCAAAAAAATGAGTTGTCTCTCTGTGCACCTATATATGAGCACACACATGTACACAAGTATGTATAAAAACACTCTTAAGAATCTTTTTGAAGCAATGAGCATTAACTAAAGAAGTTGACTATTTGAGTCCATCTGCAAACATGATCTTGCAGCTTATTTTAGGAGATGCATAGACTTACATGAAACCAATCAAATTTGGAGATAAAGTTTAACCATCTCTGTTCCAAGTGAACAATTTTGAAGTACCGACACATTGAGGAAAAACGTCATCAAACGTTTTAGATGCAGATATTTGAGAAAATATCACCTTGGTGAAAAACATTTTTGTATTTGCCTAGGGAAGAACAGAAAAGAAGCAGACTAGAGAGGAAATATTTTCAGATAAACACATTAAAATATATATTTCATCACTATATATAAATAATAAATTTTTACTTAGTTATTGGAGTAAAACATGGGAATATAGACTATCAGATAAAAATGATTAAAAATTAACCCAGATACCACTAACACAGATACCATCAGTACAATGCAAAATTTTGTATGTGTGTGTGTATGTGTTTGAAATAAGCATCCTGATATATATTTACTTTACACAGTTAGGATTATGCACTATATTTATATGAATTACTGCGAACTCTGTATATCTTTATTATTTATCTAATTATTTTTAGTTTTCTGTTAAGTAAAATCCATGTTTATCTGTGGGCTCCTTTAGCATTATACTTAATGGTGAAAAGTAGATCACTTTCTCTCTAACATTAGACATAAAGCAAGGACATTCTTTCTCATTTATTTTATTCAATATCATAGTTGAGGCCCTAGCCATTATAATAAGGCTGTAAAAACCTACACATAGTTCAGAAAGTAGTACAACTGCCTCTATTTCCAGATAATAAGATTGCTTACATGAGAAACTCCAAAGAATCTATAAAAACAATCACCTAGAATTAATAACTACATTAACATGGATACAGAATACAAGATCAATATACAAAAACCAATTGAGTTTTTGTATAATAAAGAAAAAAGGAATATGATCTCAAGAATTTATTTTATATTAGTGTCAAATACAATAAAAAACTTGAGAAAAAAAACAAAATACGTGAAAAGTGCTAAGATTTTCATACTGAAAATTAGAAAGTATTGCTAAAAGAAATTAATGAAGACCTAAATAAATAGAGAGATATGCCATGTTCAGAGATTGGAAGATTCAATATTGTTGTGACATTAATTCTTGCCAAATTGGTATATAAATGCAGCACAATCTCCCTTTAACCAAAGGAAAAAATTGCTGTCAGGTTTTGGGAGAATCTGACAAGTTTATTCTTAAAAAGCTACAGAAGAAAGGAAAAAGGTTTATAATTAAACAAGAAGAAAATTGGGAACTAACAATAACTAAGAAACATATGAAAGAACAAATCTCACCATAATGGTAAATATATAGTACAGGTAGTGGATTAATCACATAAAGCTAGTATGAAGGTTAAAAGACAAAATTATAAAAAATAACTATGACAACAATAATTAGTTAAGAGACACACAAGGAAAAAAGATGTAAAATGCAGCATCAAAAACATAAAACATGAAGTAGGGGGAGATAAAATGTTGAGCTTTAGAATGAGATTAAACTTAAGTTGTTACCAATGTAAAATAGACTGTTATAGATATAAGTTGTTATATGTAAGCCTCATGGTAACCACAAGGCAAAAATATATGGTAAATACACAAAAGATAAAGAGAAAGAAAAGAAAGGGACTATAAAAAACAGTCAGTAAATGATTAATAAAATGGTAATAAGCACATACCAATCAACAATTACTTTAAATGTAAATGGACTAAATTCTCCAACAAAAGACATAGAGTGGCTTAATAGATTAAAAACAAGACCCATCTATATGCTGCCTGCAAGAGACTCACTTTAGATGTAAGGACTGAAAGTGAAGGGATGGGAAAAGATATTCCATGCAAATGGAAATCAAAAGAAGGCTGGAATAACTATACTTATATCACAGAAAATAGACTTTAAAACAAAGACTGTAATAAGAGACAAAGATGTGTGTTACATAATGATAAAGTGGTCAATCCAACAAGAGAATATAACTTCTGTAAATATTTATGCATACAATATAGGAGCACTAAAATATATAAAGCAAATATTAACAAACCTAAAGGGAGAAACAGACAACAATACAAGATATTCCATTTACATCAATGGATATACCATCCAGCCAGAATATACCTCACAAAAAGAAAAGAAAAAAAGACAGGCAAGAATGCCACATGAAATGAAAATTACAGGCCAATATCCCTGATAAACATAGATGCAAAAATTCTCAACAAAATATTAGCAAATTGAGTTCAACAATATATTAAAAGGATCATACAATATGATCAAATGGAATTTATTACAGAGATGCAAATATGGCTCAACATCCACAAATCGGTCAATGTGATACAGCACATTAACAAAATCCAGGATAAAAATCACATGATTATCTCAACAGATGCAGTAAAAGCATTTGACAAAATCCAACATTCATTTATGATAAAAACTCTCAACAAAGTGGGTATAGAGGGAACATATCTCAACATAATAAAGGCCATATTTGACGAGCCCATGACTAACATCATACTTAATAGTGAAAATCTGAAGGCCTTTACCTTTAAGATCAGGAACAATATAAGGATGCCCACTTTCACAACTTTTATTCAACGTAGTATTGGATGTCCTGGCCAGAGTCATTACCCTAAATAAATAAATAACTTGCATCCAAATTGAAAAGGAAAAAGTACAACTCTCACTATTCTCAAATGACATGATATTATTTCTAGAAAAGTCCTAAAGACTTCATCAAAAAACTTTTAGAAGTAAAAAATGAAATCAGTAAAGTTGCATAATACAAAATCAATACATAAAAATTTGTTGCATTTCTATACACTACTAATGAACTATCAGAGAGACATAAAGGAAACAATTTCATTTACAAACGCATCAAAAAAAAATTACCTAGGAATAAATTTAACCAAGAAGATGAAAGATCTGTATATTGAAAACCATGAGACATTAATTAAAGAAATTGAGGAAGATACAAATAAAAGGACAAATATTCTGTGCTCAGGGATTGAAAGAATCAATATTGTTAAAATGTCCATACTACCCAAAGCAATTTACAGATTCAATGCAATCTCTATCAAAATTCCAATGGAACTTCTCAAACAAATAATACTAAAATTTGTATGGAACCACAAAAAAACTTGAATAGACAAAGAAATCTTGAGGAAGCATTGCAAAGCTGAAGGCATCACACTCCGTGATTTAAAACTATATTACAAAGCTATAATAATCAAAAAAAGTATGATATTATCATAAAAACAGACACATAGATCAATGGAACAGAATAGAGAGCCCAGAAATAAACCTGCACATATTTGGTCAATTAATTTATGACAAAGCAGCCAAGAAAACAATGGAGAAAGGACAGTCTCTTCAGTAAATGGTGTTGAGAAAACTGTACAGCCGTATGCAAAAAACTAAAAGAAACTCAACCATTATGTTATACTACACGCAAAAATTAACTCAAAATGGATTAAAGACTTGCATGTAATACCTAAACCTTAAAACTCCTAGAAGAAAACATAGGCAGGAAGCTCTTTGACAAAGGTCTTGGTAATGAATTTTTGAATCTGACACCCAAAGCAAAAGCAACAAAGGCAGAAATAAATAAGTGGGAATACATCATATTAAAAAGCTTCTGCACAGCAAAGGAAACCATCAAGAAAATGAAAAGACAACCTACTACATGGGAGAAAGTATTTGCAAGTCATACATCTGATAAAGGGCTAATATCTAAAATACATAAAGAACTCATACAACTCAATAGCAAAAATACTGTCAGATTAAAAATGAGCAGAAGATCTGAATAGACATTTTCCAAAGAAGATATTCAAAAGGCTAACAGGTACATGAAAAACTGCTCAACATTACTAATCATTAGGGACATGCAAGTCAAAACCACAATGAGGTATCACCCTACACCTGTTAAAATGGCTATTACCAAAAAGACAATAAATAAGTTTTGATGAGGATGGGAAGAAAAGGGTCCCTTGTGTAGCGTTAGTAAGAATGTAAATTGGTGCAAACATTATGGAAACCAGCATGCAGTTTCCTCAAAAAATTAAAAAATAGAATTACTGCATGATCCAAACATTCCAATTCTGGGTATTTATCTGAAGAAAATGAAAACACTAACTTGAAAAGATATATGCACCCCCCTATTCATCATGGCATTACTTACAATGGCGAGTAAATGGAAATGACCCGAGAGTCCATTGATGGGTGAATGGATAAAGAAATTGTGGAATATATATACAATGGAGTATTATTCAGACATAAAAAAGAAGGAAATCTTGCCATTTGTGACAATATGGATGAACCTTGAGGGCATTATGCTAAGTGAAATAAGTCAGACAGACAACTACTGCATGATCTCTCTTATATGTGTAATCTATAAAACAAAAAAACAAAACAGCAACAAAAGGCTAACAGATACAATGAATACACTGGTCATTGCCAGAGGTGGGGGTCGGTGTGTGGAAAAATTGGGTGAAGGGGGTCAAAAGGTTAAAAACAAAAATCAAATTAAATTAAAAAATATTTCCTGAGGGCTCGGAGTCAACTGTCCATCTCCTGTGGAGAGAAGCATTTGGCCTCCTTTGACTCTCAAAGTTTCCTGCCCAAACCTTTTGCATCCACATCTTAAAAAACAGCAAAAAAGATGTATTTTAAACCTAAAAATGACATTCTAACACTAAAATTACCAAAAGTAAGTACACTATGAGCTTGAATCGGGCAAACATTTCTTAGAAAAGAAACAAAAATCATAAATAAGAAGGTAAAAATCATAAAGTGGAATTTATCAAATTAAAAATATTTATTCTTGAATTGGCATGGTTAAATAAGAAAGTAAACTGCAAATCAGCTATATGGAACTAGTATCCACTGCGTATAAAGAACTCTTACAACTCAGTAAAAAGATATTCCAATTAATAAGTGAGCAAAAGATTGAAAGACTGTTTACAGGAGAAGGTACACTAGTCGTCAATGAGTCGATGTACGGCCATCCAACATTATTTATCATCATGAAAATACAAATTCAAACTCAGATGAAGTAATATTACATACTCATTAGAATGACTAAAATTATAAAGACTAAAAATCCCAAATGTTTGTGAGGATGTAGAGTAACTGAAACTCTGATACACTTGTAGGACTGCGAGTTTGTAGTCAAAAACAGTTTGAAAATTTGTCATTTCTTTAAGAATTCATATATCTACAGTAGGATCCAGTCAATCCACTCTTGATACTTATCCAAAATAAATAAAAACATCTGTCCACACAAAGACTTGTACACAAACATTCATAGTGTCTTTATTTGTAATAACCAATAACTGCAAGCAGTATAAATACTTATAAATAGATGAAAAGATATAAAACATGGCAAATGAATATATAATATATATGATATAATATACATACTCTAATATATAATGAGCTATGATAAAAAGGAACAAACTACTGAACACATGACATCTAGCATGAATCACAAAAACATTACACTGAGTCCAAGAAGCCAGACACATAAGATCACACACTGTGTGATTACGTTTATATACAACTCAGAAGTCTAATTAATATAGTGAGGAAAAAACACACAATTGCTTTTCTGAAGCTGGAGGCAAAGGAAGGGATGATGAACTGAAAGGAACACAGGAAAATTTATAACAGCGGGGGTTTAATGGATGTACACATCTGTCAAAATTCATTGAGTCCTTCTTTTTTTTTTCCTGAAACATTTGCAAGTTTATTTTTTATAGTTTATACTTCAATACCATTATGAGAATTGACTTACAAAAAGGCAATCAGAAACATTTCGTAGTGGTGCTGGAAATTTTCTAACCTTAATTATGACAGTGGCCGTTCAGAGGTAATCGTACCCAAACTCACTGAATTGTTACTTATAATGAATGAATTTCATTGCATGTAATTATAAAATAGCAAAATTGTTTAAGAATTTACCATCATAAGAAATATGGCCATTACGTGAATATAGATTTCATTCATTGAAAAGAAGGCATCATCACTTATTATTCATTCTAATATATATATATATTCAATCACAAGGACACATCAGACAAACTCAAACGGAGGGACATTCAGCCACTGGCATGCAGCGATAAAAAAAGCAAAGTCAAAAAAACGAAAAAGAATGACGTGCAAATTACCACTGATTTGAAGAGATTAAAGCGATATGACATCTAAGTCTGATGAGCAGTTCTGGATTGAATCTCAGACTTAGAGAAGCCATTACTAGGAAAATAAGCAAAATTGGAATGTGGTTTGTGGATTACAAGATAGTATTGTATCAAAGTTAATTTCTTGATTTTGATGGTTATAATGTGATTGTGTAAGAAGGGGTCCTTATTTTTAACAAATACACGGTGAAGAATGAAGGAATAGCGGGAAAAAATGTCCACACCTTAATCTCAATTGGTTCAGAAGAAAAAATAATGTATATCTAAAGAGATAATGAAAGACAAATGTGATAAAATATTAAGAGTTTGGAAAAATGGGAAAGTATAAATGATATTTTGTATTATTCTTGTAACTTAACCATATAATTTTTTAAAATAAAAAGTTAAGTAAAAAACAAAATGAAATACCACATCACACCCACTAAAATGACTTAAAGATCACTGACCATACCAAGTGTTGGCAAATGTGCTGAACAATTGAAACTCTCATGTGTTTAATGGCTGATTAAACTGTAAAAAAAAATTACAAAACTATTCGGCACTGTCTAATAAATTTAACATGCACAAGCCTTTTGACTCAATATTTTAATTAATGACTATATCACCTGGAGATATGCATGCTTATGTGGACCAAAAGATAAATACAAAGATGTGCATAGCAGCATTATTTAGAACAACTAAAATCTGGAAACAACCAAAACATGCATCAATATTAGGAAAAAATGTGTAATATTTATGGTTTATTACCAGATAGCTTCCACTACTGGTCCTCATCCCTATGAGCCACCTTCCTTTATATATTAAATTTCCTTCAAATAATTTTTCTTGGGCACTTGGGTTGCTTCCACATCTTGGCTATTGTGAATAATGTTGCAATGAACATAGAGGTGCCTAAATCTCTTTGGATCACTGATTTCAAGTTCTTTCGATAAACAACCAGTAGTGGGATAGCTGGATCATATGGTATTTCTATTTTTAATTTTTTGAGAAATCTTCATTCTGTTTTCCATAGTGCCTGCACCAGTTTGCATTCCCACCAGCAGTGTTTGAGCATTCTCTTTTCTCCACATCCTCTCCAACATTTGTTGTTTTCCATCTTGGTAATTACAGCCATTCTGACTGGTGTAAGGTGATATCTCATTGTAGTTTTGACTTGCATTTTCTAATAATTAGTGATGTTGAGCATCATTTCATGTGTCTATTGGTCATCTGTATATCTTCTTTGGAAAAATACCTGTTTCTTGATTCCTTAAATCTGGGTCTTCCTCTTATTTTTAACTCATAAGGAGGGGTCATAATCAGCTCCCTCACTTGATTTCCTCATGACTAACTGGTAGTCAGAGTTGGAGCTTAGTTCTGGTGTTCTGTTTAGTGTTTTGTATATCACGTCTTGAATTCTGATACATCTAGCTATTTCATTCTATTTATGATTTAAAAATGCTTTAAAATCACACCTTCCATACAGGACTCAGATAATCTTTTTATGTGATCTTAAACCATCTAGAAACAGCACTGTCCTACATACGATTTTGGACCTAGGAGAGATTTTGCTATTTTCTGGAGATGAGGTACTAATCTCTTTGAACTAGTTACTAAAAGCTCAATGTATTACCTTTTCTCACTGGGAGTTTCATAAATGTCTTCTTTTTGTGACCATATTAATGAGGAAAAGCCAGGAAGCTCTCTGAGTGAAAACAGAGGCTTTGGAGACAGAATCAAATGAGTTTAAATTTCAGTCTTGGACAAGTTATTTAACAGCTAAAACATAATTTCACCTTCTGTAGTGTGTAATATAACTCCAAGCTTACAGGATTTCCATGAAAATTTAATAAGAAAATATATGTAAGGGGTTAGAACAATACTTTGAAGACATAATATATAATAAAAGTTTCCTTTAAATTTTTCTCCCTCAAAGAATCACAGTTATTTTTGTGACTGAAAAGACAAACAACATCAATTTTGTCTGCAGTGTCATGATGAAGAAATTTAATTTCTCAAATTAGCAACAATCAGTGTTCATGCTGAATTTACTTGATGCAGTTGGAATTATAAATAGATATTCAAAAGTCCAGAAGGATGACTTAATTTACAAATATTTTAGAAAGAAATGGGCAAAAAGAGAGAAAACAACTAGAAAGAACTACGTAATTGCTAAAATAACATTTTATTTTAAACCCCCAGGGGGTCTTACAGGCCTTTGGTAATAATCAATGTATACATTTTTGAGATTACCTATGTAGAAACATCATACTAAATTTATATGTTTTGAGGTAAAAATAAGTCTTTTAGACTCTCTTTGTGGTACATATTTACCCTTGATCTTTCAAAATCACTCTCTAAAATGTTTATTACTCAGATTTAATATAAACCTATTCTAAAATAAAAATGGGAAACAAATTAATAACTCAGTTATATGGTTACTCATGAAAGAAGAATGCTGGCATTCTGTTTTTGTTTTTATTTTTCCACATGGAAACATGATTTTATAGCCTAAGAAATTTCTCTTTGTTCCAAACAATGTAATTTATTACTAATGTTCTGTTGCAAAGCTGAATACTGTGATTATTTTGGTACTGAATTTGGGATTGGAAAACATTCTCATTATATTCTTCATGTTACATCATATAAAACTAGTTTCACTTGATAAAAACGATTAATTAGATATCTCAGAATAATGAATATTTGATTAATACAGACAATAGCCAAATATTGAAAGATATCTTCAATATTCCCAGTACTGTTTTGGCCCAAAACAAAGCACAAGTATTTGGGGGAATTACAAAGAATTTCACTCGTCAAATATACATTGATGTCTTACGCAATCTACAGTGTGGTGCAAGAACTTTGTTCTAAAGGAGCTTCTAATCTTATTGAAGAGAAAAGTCACCCGCCATTTGGAGAGAACTTTAAATATCTGTAAATAGGTAGTGAGAAAGAGGCCAATCAAGATCTGAAAACTTGCTCAAATCATGAAAACCCCGCACTGAAAATTTTCCCCATCGGTAAGTAGATAGCTGTTTAAAAAATACGTAAACATTACTTTGCAAATTATATAATAGTTTGAAATCTACTAATACTAATTTATTAAATAAACCATGAGGCATATTATTTTGTAGTCTTTAAAACTTGGTTCCATTGTACTTTCTGAGCTACAACTGTTCTCCTTGTTGTGTTACACATGATAAGCTGTGTTTGGATCCCTCTTACACCAGGCTGTTATGCACGTCTAAGTTTTTCATCAGCTTTTATCTCTTCTTTGAAAGACTTTTACCTCTTTTCTATGAGCTGTCCTTCATTTTATGTCTTATTTAGAACTCCTCTGAATCTAGCACTTGAATTCAAATATTCTAATTATTATCAGTTTATTAACATGACTTGTTAGAAATGGTATTTCCATTCTGTGTGTGAATTCCATGAATGTATAGGATACAACTTAGCTTTTTGGTATTGTTCTTGTTTTAGTCTCTCATATACATGGTGAAGTGCTCAATGAATTTTGATTTGATGGAAATGATTAAAAATTATGAAGCAAGCCCTCCTCCCTTTAATTCATATGGAGGTTTAGATGAATGACCACTGGATTCATTGCCTATGCTCCAGAAATCCTAAATGACAGTTCACAACTCATCAGTGTATTTCCCTCAGCATATAATTCCAATGGTTTTATTGCACTAAAGACAAGAATAAGAAATAAGAAGTGCTCAAATGTGATCTAACACATAGCAAACTTGAATGTGATTCTCCCAGAAGAAGCAGGCTCATAAAGAGACATCCCATGTTCTTTTCAAAGAACATATCTAGAAATTCTTGAAACTCAAGACAGTGAGTTGTATTTTACCTATGGAAAATAATTCCTAGAAGAGAGAATCTAGAAGGACCTAGATACCAGAGGAACCATCTGATTATAAACACATACTATGTTTGGTGAGGTTTAAAGAAATTGAGATAGTCCTCTAAAATTTGGTTTACCTTTCTTCTGTGCTCAAATATTGAAGAAAGGAATTCAGAGTAAACTATTTGAAAACATTAACAGACTGATATTTATCATTTGCATGCCTTTGCTGTGCCTGTCACTGGCTCCCTTTGTGGTATTTGAAAAACAAATCCCTCTATTTAAATGCTTTTTTAAATAAAGTAAAAAGATAAAATCTTCAGGACAATTAAGGCAAATTTCCCTTGGTGCATCAAGGTTATAATATGCTTTTTTATTATACAGTTAAAAAAATTCTCCCCACTGGCTTCTTGGATCAAAGGCAGAATGAGTTAGTAATTGTCTTTAGCCCTATGTTCCAGAATCAAGGTTGACTTATATAATGTCATGGGGTGGGAAAAATTCAAAGATCATCTTGTCCAGTCACAAAAATAATTTTACTGTGGTTTGCATCTTATACCTATTAATTACACAAATAATAACAAAAGACAGAGAAGTGATTCCTGCAATGTGACTGAATCATCATCTTTTGTGACCATGGCCCCGAGACCAGAAAATGGTGGTGTCATATCACTCAGTCTTTCCTCAATATATATGAAGTTTGACTTTCTTCATATTTTATTTTTTAAATTTTCTTTTCTATGTGTCAAATTAAAAGTAGCTTTTAGAATATAAATGTGTTCAGCATAGCAGAGTTGTAGAAGATATATTATCTTTCTCATTATTTAAATATGCCTGATTATGAGATTTGACATTTTGTTTCATAAATAAATTTAGATTTACATGCTGACGTATTTTTCCTTGTGGTATCAATGTATCTGTTTTTTTTCTCCTTAGTTTCTCTAACGGAACACTGAATTTTTTAATAGATAGACAATGAAGGATGGTAAAATATGAATAAATGTGAGATTAGTACTCATAATAGAACACAATTCTCTGTGAACATTGTATTTTCCTAGTGTTTCTCAGATTATATCTATTGTTTTCATCAAAAATATTTATTTGAGTAATTATGTCTCTTAGAAAGTCATTACATAATGGAGACACACAGGCTTGGAGAAGACAGGTGTGATTCTTGATTTCTGGCTTGCTGCACAAGTAGAGGAAGCAGGAATTAACAAGGAAACAAATGCACCAGTTATTTCAAATAGAGACAAACATTATGAAGAAAATAAAGCAGGAACACTGGATGGAAGTGAATGAGCATGCTAATGGTATTGAACAACTGTGAAAAGTCTCTCTTAACAGATGGCATTTAAGGGTGGCACTGGATTAATGAAGAACCGTTAGCTAAGTCTGATGAAGCCCAATTTAAAGAGAGCCCAAGTGCAAAAATCCTGAAGTGAAAGTATGCAAATTGCGCTGGGAAGTACTGGAGTGTTTCCAGCCCACAAATCGTAGGACTTTAGATACTTTTTGAAAAGTCCATTCTGGTTGTTAAGTGGGGGCAAAAGTAGTGGTAAGGCCATATGTAAATGATGCAAGTGACTTGGGTAAAGACGGTCACATGGAGAAGAGTGAAGTGAAACAATTTGGACTGTAATTTGATAATGTAGATAAGATCCATTGTAGAGTAAATAGTTTTGAGCAGTTTGACCATGTTGTGCTTGGGTATGGCTTTCTTTGTATGTATGTTGTTTGAGGTTCACTAAGCTTCTGAGATCAAAGTTTGTATTCATCAATTCTGGAAAATTTTCAGTTATTATTACTTTAATTACTTATTATTATTTTTTTTCCTCTCTATTTTTTCTCTTGTCTCTTTTCAGTATTCAAATTACATGTACATCAGACTGCTTGAAATTGCCTACTTAACAACGAGGCTCTTTTATTTTTGTCAAAATGTGTCTCTCTGGTCTTCAGCTGGATAGTTTAATTTCCTATCTTTAGGTTTACTGGCTTTGTCTTCCATCATACACAGTCTGCTGTTAAGTCCATCCGGTGAATTTTTCACTTCATATACTGAAACTTTCATTCATAAAAATTTTAATTTTCTAATTTTTTAGTTTTCTACTGAGATTCCTAATATATTCTTTTCTTATGATCATATTTTCCTCTATGTTAAAAAATATTTATTATAGCTGATTTAACACATTTTCTGCTAATGTCAACATCTGAGTTATTTCAAATTGTCTCTTTTGCCATCATTCTCCCTTGACTGGATCACATTTCCTGTATCTTTTCATGTCTAATTATATTTTATTTTTAAATATAATAACATTTTATTTTATTATTTTATACTGGACACTGAATATGATATGTCAAAAAGACTTTGAATTCTGTTATTATCTTCTGAAGAGAGTTGACCTCAGGCTACCTTTGAGTATTTGACTATGCCCTGGAATCATATGTGATATGAAATAATAATTACTGTGTAAGAACAAAATCTCTGTTGTATTATATGTGAATTTTTATGCATTTAAACATAGCACAATTATTTTCTAGAGTATTGCAGGTTTTCATTAGTTAATGAGGTAGGGGAGTATTTAAGCACGTTAATCTATTAGGTGACATAGCAATTCTTCTACAATTTCTGGAGGATTACTCCCCTAATAAAGGTATCTCAAGTTGTCTGTTGATAATAAGAGATCTGGCTAAAACTTCGAAACATTTTCCTTGATCTCACACTGTTTTAGCACAATGTGCTCCAAGCCTAACGAAACAATTATCTCATAGGACACATTGAGTTTGTTCCACTGATTATATGCAATTAGTTCTTTATTTAGTAATTAACATGGTTTTAGAGGAACATTTTGTGTTGTTCAGCTACTCACTTACAAACTGAAATACTGCTTAAATGCTAGGCCCCTCAAGACGAAAAAGGAACCTCACAATAAAACCAGAGTCCAGGGCTCCGGGAGCGTTAAACTTCTCAGCAAAAGATGGGAATGACATTCCTTCCTCTTTCTTCACCACAACTGGAAGAATAGAACACTGAGAAATGCCTCAGAAGCTTCAGATTTTACTTTGCTTCTATGAATACTGTATTTTCATCCAAATCACACTTGAGCTAAGGTTTATTGACTTTCTATGAAAGGGCAAAGGCAAACTGATAAATAATCTAGCAAACTTTATACAGGCTGTCCTCATTTTGTATGGCAGGGCCAGAACACAAACGTGACTGCAACTGTCTGAGACCAAAGATTGAATTCCTTTCTGACGCTATCTGGAGTTAGCTCTGACTCCACAGGGTAAGGACTCAGTCCTATAAAACTGCCCCGCTTCGGACTACAGTTTGACATCCCAGGGGCCACCCATACTTCTGTCCCACTGGCTATAAATTCAGGGTTTCCCACAACCCCCTCCTCAGGTTCAATAATTTGCTAGAATGACTCACAGAACTCAGGAAAACACTTTACTTGTGTTTGCTTATGTTTACCAGTTTCCTATAAAGAATACAACTCAGGAACAGCTGATTGAAGAGATGTATAGGGCAAGGAATGGGGGCATCAGCCCGATGTGTTAACGAACCCAGCAGATCTCTGAATCTCAGTCAGTCCAGAGTTTTTCTAGATACCAGTGTTCAGCCTGCTCTCCCCTTCCTGGAGGTTGATGGGTGGAGCTGACAGTTCCAGCTCCCGAATCACTTGAACTTTCTAATTGCTGGCCTCATTCTGAGGTCATCTAGGGGCTTCATCCTAAATTACCTCGTTTACATAAACTCAGGCATGATCAAGAGCAGCTCATTATGAATAACAAAAGACTCTCCTATTACTCAGGAGATTTAAAGGATTTTAGGTACTCCATGCCAGGGACAGGGGACAAAGACCAAATATATATTTTTATTATATCACAAATACACTGTAATTTAAGACATTATATATATTGATAATTTGGTGTTCTATTCCTTTATACAAAACTTTTAGTTTGAACAGTGCTTGCCTTTTTTTGTGTGTGTGTGTGGAAGATTAGCCCTGATCTAACATCTGCTGCTAATCCTCCTCTTTTTGCTGAGGAAGATTGGCCCTGAGCTAACATGCACGCCCATCTTCCTCTATTTTATATGTGGGACACCTGCCACAGCATGGCTTGGTAAGGGGTGTGTAGGTCTGCACCTGGGATTCAAACCGGCGAACTCAGGGACGTGGAAGCAGAACATGCAAACTTTAACTGCTGTGCCACCTGGCCAGCCCCAGTGCTTGCCTTTTTCTTGGCATCTATCTTACCATACAGAATGAGCATCTCTTCTATGCATTAGCATGTTGTCATACTCTTTCTAAATTTGGATCAGCTTCCAAGATTTTATCCTCTGAATTTTCAATATTTGTAAAATATCTAAGAAATTTCTTTAATATTAAGTTTTTTCTGGGATCACTTTGGAGATATCTTCATCCCTTTTGTCACAACCACTTTCTTCATTTATGTAAATAAGCTCATCTTTATTAAGTTTCTCTGGCTGTGTATCAGGAGTCTCTCAAAGGGCAGCATGTCCATATTCCCATGGCCAGCTACTTCTTCAATATCTCTATTCATGGCAGATTTTAATTTCACTGCTAGCCTTTTCACGTTTTGTTTCTTTGCCACGCTTTTATCTTTATCACTGGAAGACAGGCAGGCAACAAACTACATACTTTGTTTCTGTGAATAAACTGAAAAACAGATTTGTGGTAAACAATCACCAACAGACTTTGAAAAAAGGGTGAGACTGATAACCAGATTTGGATGCACATGTGTTGTTTATACATTAATTTGTGGATTGAAGATTTAGCAGCAAAGTTCATATTTCATGCAATTACTCAGCTAAAATTCTGTGGTAACCGAAATTTGAACTGCGTTGTTGAGGAGTGGTATTATATAACAAAATCATAGTAATTACGATTTGTACATATTGGGACCACGCAAAGCAAGGAATGTCTATTATTCTCTTGGTCTCTTATTTGACCTTTGACACTCCTTGACATGTATATGGTTTTCTATCACATTACAGCGTTCAGATCTGAGAAACATTTTTGGGCTTTGTCACATATATTCTCATATATGAATATCATTTGATAAGGCTTCCTTTCATTTGATCCAAGCCCTTTGACTCTAACAAACTGAGAAGAAAGGGATGTGGAAGTTTGGAGAATATAAATTTCTCTGAGGAACAAAAGAAAAGGGATTTCCTTTGTTGAAAATTGAATTCATCTACAGAAACAAGTTATTTAAGATTTGGAATTTAGAAGTTTAAAACTGAGGTTTGAAGTTTGATTTAGAAAATCTATAAAGCTGTAATATCCATGTCCAGACTCTAAGCTCTATGAAGTGGGTCATGTTTTTTCACTGTTGTATTCCTAGTGATTAAAAGTGTTCTGGACACATAACAAGTGCCAAAATTACCTTTCAAATACATGAACGATCTGCAAATAAAATTCTCTTATGGATTTGCAAAAAAGTGACCACTCAATATTAATTCCAGGTCCTTTGGACACATAATATTATGAACCATTTTATAACCTCTATATTATCCCAACCTTACATAATCAGGTAACACCTAGTTAGGTAGGTAAATTGACATTTTTGCCATATTAAGGGTTCCATAGTGACTCTTTCAACTCCTCTTATTTTATTTTATTTAATTAATTGCAATCTATTGACAAAGAAATCTGAGGGATTAATCAGATAATATGGCAAAAGTGATCTTTGGTTCACCAGAGCAAGAGAAAGATCTAGTTCTGATATGTCCTTTAGAAGACTAAAATCAGCACATATTGAAACCTTAGATATCTTCCCATCATTTAAGGAAGCTGTTCCTAAGGTGCAAAGCAATGAAGTACCAAGGGTTAGAAGTATCAAGACTTCTCTGAACTCATTTACTTGATTATTTATCTTATAAGCATGGTTTTGTGTTTAGTTAAGTTAATTTGCATGATACATATGTGATATTTAAAAACAAAATTCACAGCATTAACGTAAAAAAGGAGAAAAATCATATGAGCATAGCAAAAGGTGAAAAATAATATTAAAATCAACATCAATTTATGATTAAAGCTCCTAGAAAGACAGGAATGGAAGGCACAGTTCTTGATTTCGTAAATGGTCTCTACAACAAACCAAATATAAAATTTCAAAATATTGAAAACTTTAGCACTGACATTAGGAATGAGAAGGGGATATTCACCATATCCATGATGTCCTGGAGATATTAGTCAGAATAATAAAGTGTTAAAAAGTGATTAAAGAAAACAATTTAGGTTATTCGAACAAACTTATTTAACACTTCACAAAGTGGACAGTCTCCTTTTGGAGAACAGCAAAATGGGGCAGAAGGCAGAAAGCTTTTATACGATGAAGAATATAGAACAAGGAAAAGAAAAGTAAAACATATCTGATTGGCTGAGGCCACACAGTCAACCTTGTTTGAAGCAAGTAGGCCCAGAGTTGGCTTGGCATTTGTGATTGGCTGACTGGATCTACTGCATTTCTGGTCAAGGAGAGTATTTACACCGACAGCAAAGTTACCTAACTTTCTATTTAACTTTCAGTTTGCTGACTAAGATAGAAATCATAAGATTCCTATCTTCTAGATTTAGACCTATTGTCTTTGGAATGTATTTCTTTCCCTCTGGATACATAGTTTCATTCAGCTTAGTGGAGAAGGCCTAAAACAAAAGTTCCTATCACGTTGTGAATATTGGCTTCCAATTTGGCTACTTAAAGAAAAAAAAAATGTCCTTTCAAATCTCTTGTCAGATTTCAGACTGTACAAATAATAAATATTCCTAGCAGTACTGAATGACTCCATGGATGAAAGAGGCGTCCCCAAAGAGAATCCAAAAGATATTATCCTCCCAAGATCCAGAGCCAGTCCCAAAGATAGCCAAAAGAAAGACAGACAATTCCCCTGAGAGCTGGCAACAGACCCTAGGTGCAAATGGAGTGCAACCCACATTTTGTTCAGCCATATTTTTTGGACCCCTAAATGGACGGTTGAGCTGCCTGAATACGCAAGAACCAGCAAACTGTGTTCCCCAGACAGACACAAAGCCAAGCCAAGTTGTCAGGGCACAAAATGAGGTAAACAAGGAGATAGCTGTCCCTGGGAGAGTAAGGATGGATAACCAATGGGCACCCCAAAACCAAATTCACAAGAGTCTAGATTTGGAAAGGAATAGACAAGGTGAAATTTTACCTTCGTTTTTCAACTAGGCAGTGCAGAGATCCCGGAGAGCTGACTTTGGTAAGAATTCTCCCACCTTTTGACAGCTTCTGCCAGTTTTCCTAGGATCCTATTTGCAAGCTCTAGGTACCTATTTTGTCAAGGTTTTCCATTAATTTTAATTTTAGTTTCCCTTTGACTCTTTATGAGGAGATTTTTACCAGAGAATCCCTTCCTCGGGATCCCATCAACCCTGGGAAGGGCCCCTATGGGGACCCTCCTTTGAGGGTAGATATGGGGCATTTGAGGTGATGTCAAGGAATTTACATGAAACCTTTGAAGACAATATTTTTTCCAGTGTCCTGGGTGATTGCAAATGAGACACCAATTGCTGGGCCAGTGTTTTGATGATGGATCCCTAGGATGCTGCAAGTGGGGACGCCCAGGTGTTTCAGGTTTCTGGCCTTGGAGCTGTTGTAGTCGTAAAGCCATTAACTTGATGGACTTTTGTTTACAGTCTTGTGGTCGTTTCAGAGTGGAAACGCAAGTCAGATGGAAGATTAGTAGACAGTGAGTACTCAGGTAAAGGAGGATGGAGGGGGACAGTAGGAGTCATGGCAGTCTTATAGTCTTGTTTTAGGTACCTCTTGGTCTTTAATTTTTCATTTGCCTTTTGCAATAAATCTTTCAAAGAAACTATTTTGAAATCTTATAGCCTTTTGGAGGCTTCTGCATGCTAAGTGAAATGGGTATTCCGTTCTGCTTGTTAAATGAAAGATCTTGTCTAATTAGAACATTCCCAATTTTGGCCATTGTAATTCTAGGTTGTCTTAGTAAAATTTTACCATTTTTGCAGATATCTATAGTTTCTGGGACTACAGCTTTTAGACATGAACAAGCAACACATTCAATTCTTTGAAACTCGAGGATCTCATTTCTTTAGCTAAACCTTGGTTCTCTTGGAGCCAACTTAATACCTAAGAAGGATGTGCCACTGGGTTGCGGATTTTGTGGTGTTCTACAGTGTACCTCATTGCACAGAAATTTTTTGAGGTTTCTGGGTGACTTAGTGTCAATCTAACTCATTCTGTGACCAACCTATCTTAGCACAGGAGCCTTAGAGTTAGGTGGTGAGCGCTCTAACAGCTTTTAAGTGCTCAACATGTGCCCACTATTTGTACAGCTTTGGCTGCTGAGATACCCATTAGGAATAGACCTATTGGGGCCGGCTCCGTGGCCAAGTGGTTAAGTTCACGCTCTCCGCTGTGGCGGCCCAGGGTTCGGATCCTGGGCGCGCGGACATGGCACTGCTTGTCAGGCCACTTTGAGGTGGCGTCCCACATGCCACAACTGGAAGGACCTGCAACTAAGATATACAACTATGTACGGGGGGGTTTGGGGAGATAAAGTAGAAAAAAAAAAAAAAGATTGGCAACAGTTGAAAAAAAAAAAAGGAATAGACCTACTACTCCTTTCACGAGATGTCTTTACAATGGCAGAAGGCCTAATGGCTTTTAATAGTGTGACTTGTGCCTACTTAGACTTTGATTTTGGTGGTCAAAACAATCCAAATTTCTTGTCCTAATTTATTTTCAACTCCCTTAGGTGTTTATGCTGTGGACTTAGCTCGAGCCTTTGTGAGTCCCCTAACAACAGCCACCCATTGGAGACGTTATAATTCCTTCTGCTTGAGTACCTTAATGACTGCCACCATTGCCAACTTCCAATATAACTACCTCAGATCATTTCCAGGATCCCAGAAAGGGAAACTTTGACAAACCCCCAAACCTTTCTAGGTCATATATATATCTATATACATGTTTTTTAAATAAGTTTGTTTGGATAGGAGAGCTGTACTCAGGGGAGCAGAGCTCAGTTTCTAGAGTGACTTACCCATGGCCCTCCAGAACAGGAAAGGAGGAGTGAACTCAGAGGGGTCAGCAAGGGTCTCAACTGTGTGTCTCCTTGTCCTGCAGGCCCTTATGAATCACCTTTGGATCTCATTCCTTTTTGCCAAAAACTGTTAAAAAAGTGATTAAAGAAGACAATTTAGGTAATACAAACTATTTAACATTTCATGAGCTGAACTGTCTCCTTTTGGAGAACTACAAAATGGGGCAGAAGGTAGGAAGCTTTCATGGGATAAAAAATAAAGAACAAAGAAGAGAAAAATAGAAAATATCTGAATGGCTGGGGCCACATAGTCAACCCTGCTTGGCGTGAGAAGGCGCAGAGTTGGCTTGGCATTTGGGAATCGGATGACTAGATATACTGCATTTCTGGTCAAGCAGAGCATTTACAAGGACACGAAGGATATCTAGGTTTCCACTGGTTGATGTGGCACCATAGGCAGGAGTGACTCCATCTTGGGCTTAGAAAGTTATTTCAACAAAGACAAGGAAATGAAATAAAAATTGCTGGTGCTGGAATCAGGAAGTAAAAAGGCCAATATTTGCAGGCAACAATATTGTGTATATGGGGAATTGAAAGGAATTTCCAGCTAAAGTGCTCCAATAGCAGCAGAAAAAAATATATAGCATTTAACATAGTCTCACAGTAGGATAAAAAGTACATCAAATATATAAATTCTCTTCAAATTCATCTATACTTCATTGCAATCCTAATCAAAATCCAGGAGATACATTATGGGAAAATTAACACATTTATACTAAAATTGATAGAAAAAAATACAACACAATCAGAAGAGCAAAAACTAGCCACATACAATACAATTGGAGAAATTATACCGTGATATATAAAGATATTTTATTAAATTAGACTAATTAACTGAGTCTATTTTTGGTGCAAAGATAGACACATGGAATAACAGGTCACTTAGTGAGTAGAGGATTATATCCTACCATACATGTTTGCTTGATTTTTGTCAAAGGTGACACTGCAATATATCGGGAAAATGAATCTTTGTGAGGAATCAGCAAACCTTTTCTGTGAAGTGCCAAATAATAAACATTTTAGGCTTTGCAGACTATGCAGTCTCTATTGCAACTATTCAATTCTGCCTGAAAACTCTAAAAGACTAGATGTCAACAAATGGGCATAGCTGTGTTCCAATAAAACTTTAAACTGCGTCATACAATTTTCACATTGCAAAATATTATCCTGCTTTCTATTTTTTCCAACTATTTAAAAATGTAAAAAATTTCCTTAGTTCACAGGTTATACAAAAACAGATTTGGCCTATTGGCCATATCTTGTTGACCACTGGTGTTTTCATTAAATTGTGTGTGGTCAGTTGAATGGGAAAGAAATATATTATGACCCCTTTTGACATCATCACAAAAAATCAATTTCAGTAGGATCGTAGGCCTAAACCTGAAACATAAAGGGATATACATCTCTAACTTAACACAGTGGAATATTCTCTGTAACTTGAAGCAAGCAAATCTCTTTTAAAATGTTATTTTTGAAACCACAATCTTGACACTACGAATACCATTTTTACAGAGTTCATAGTTATTTTCATGCCTTTTCAACAAAAAGACTTGTTTGTCTTTTTAAGACAAAACTAGTCATAAATTTGTGCTGTCACTTGCAATTATATTGATGACTAGAGACTTTTACTTAACCATATCAATAACTATGACTAAGGTAAATGAAATTTAATAATTAAAATTGTCTCATGAAATTCTCAGTGTGTATACAGGCTGTTTGTGTATTTGTTCTTGGTAACAACACACAAGAATTACCAAGGTCAGAGGAGTGGGCAGAAGATGAACAGAATGCCAAGTCTTAACTGGTTTATTTTCCATATTCATCTGGTAATGCTGAAAGGTCAAATGCATTATGCAGGAAATAATATAAAGCCTAAGTCACTAGGAATATACAGCATAGATGCTTACAGGACTATCATATAAATCCTCCCTTTTGTATATTGAATAAACAGTTATAGAGGCTGTGCATTCTGGGCAGTCATCGCATGGCTTCAGATGGAGTCCTGCTGGTCAAACCTCAGATGGGTTATCCTACAGAAAGCAGCTTGAGATCCTGAAAGTCGGAAGGATGAACCAAAACAAATTCCTAGATGAGAATCAATGCTCATCCTGGTAAAATGGCAAAATAACAAGTCTGAAGGCTTGGAGAGAAATGACTTATAAGGATAATGAGTATTTTTGGCTTAGCTTTACATCATATATTATAACTGTGTTTGTATATTATGTTTATATAGTATGTTTATGGCTTGGCTTTATGTTTATGTTCTGCAAAAGATAGTCAGAAATAAGCAGAGTAAAACAACATCTTTGGAGTCAGAACCAGAAGCATGACATAAAATATAGTGTATCCTTGTTATTAGCAGATTCCATATTTACAAATATGCCCCCTTGCAAAACGTTCTTTGTAATCCCAAATCAGTTCTTACTGCACTTTCACAGTCGTTTACAGCCGTGCTCAGAATTGGAGAATTGGAGTCACCCAACGCAGTGTTCCCAGCATCACAAGGTAATGTTCCTCCTCATTTCACTTCTCAAACTGTACACGAGTCCTTTCCACAGTCAGTTTAATGCCATGTTTTTTACATTTTTTGTGCTTTTGTTTTGGTGATTTCCCTGTTTAAAAAGGCCTCCAAGCACAGCGCTGCAGTACTGTCCAGCATTCCTGAGAAGGAACTTTACAGAGAGAATGCGCGTCTAAGATAAGCTTTGCTCAAGCCTGACTTACAGAGCTGTAGGAAGTGAGTTCAGTGTTAATGAATAAAAATATGTATTAAATAAAGTGATTTTAAACAGAAACACCCATAAAACAAAGTTACATATTGATCAGTTGCTAAAAATGTTGTGACCAAAGGCTCCCAGGAGCGTAACCCTGTATTTCTCCCAGGAGCGATGGCTCAGTGTTCACTAACTCAGTGTCACAGCAACTTTATAGAAGGTAACTGCTGCCCAAAATGAGAATTGACTATATTGCCTTAGACAAAACAGTTTATATCGCTCCTACTAGAGTAATCTACCATTTTTGCTCCTATGAGCAAATTTTAATTGTTTGATCTGTGATTTTGCTACAATTCACCATCATTTTTTGTTATGACCAATATAATTAGTTTACTGATTATCACTTTGGGACTGTTTTCCGAGTTTTACAAAATAATGAGAATTATATTCCTTCCCTAACTTTTATATTAAATCTCTCAGCCAAATTACGGTTTAATTAGGAAAGAAACTGAAAATTGAGCATGTAATAGCATCGTGATAAGATAGCTAAATATTGATTTTATCTATTTTTTTGAAAATTCCTTTTACATGTAGCAAGCAGCAAATTGAAACTAGAGACAAAATTCAGCAAACATTCTAATTCTTTCATTTAAAAAAATATTATTAATGGGGCCTGCCTGGTGGTGCAGCAGTTAAGTTTGCACGTTCTGCTTAGGAGGCCCAGGGTTCACTGGTCTGGATCCCCGGTGCAGACTCAGGCACTGCTTATCAAGCCATGCTGTGGTAGGCGTCCCACATATAAAGTAGAGGAAGATGGGTACGGATGTTAGTTCAGGGCCAGTCTTCCTCAGCAAAAAGAGGGGGATTGGCAGCAGATCTTAGCTCAGGGCTATCTTCCTCAAAAAAAAAAAATTATTATTAAATATAACTATCTTAAAAGCCCTCTGAAATTATGCTTTTCTCATAGATACAGAAATTAGGACTCAGAGAATTTATGCCTTTACCAAGGTCATAGAGCAGCACAAATAGATAAAAGGCGCCTGATTTTCAGACTAATCTTTTCCCCTTTTAAATAGAATAAGCTTTATTTTCCTCCCACTTTATAAGGTATTTGAGGAATGAGCTAACTATAATCATAGCTACAATATTTAGCACTTATCTTGTTACAGGCATTAATTTAAGTTGCAAATATTAACTAATTTTACGCTCTTAACAACCCTATCATTAAGTACATTCCCCAGAGAAGTTAAACATCTGTCCAAAGTCACAGGACTTGTAAGTGGCAGAGCCGGGAGTGAACAGGACTCCTGAGTCCACCCTCTTATTCGCTAGGTTTACTGCAAGTAATTTCTGGCTATTTGTTTTTCTTTAGGACCCATAAATTAAACATTTACCTTTCAACATCAACCCTATTTTACCGTGCTTTTGAAAACTTCTGAAGCGAAAAAGATCATGTATTTCTCCCATTTTTCTGTTAAAGAAATTAACAGTCAGAAAGAGGTTTTGTCTTTGTTTTGAATCTTTGAAAATACACCCTTTATTGACAGTCACAGGCTGCTCCGGGGAGCTCCCGACATGAAGGGGAGCCCCAGCACCTCCCATCCTCCCATTCTTGCCTGGCCCCAGTCCCTGCTGGCCGAGGGGCAAAGTTAGGGGACTCGTTGGTTCCAAACTGGCCGCTGTGCAGGAGGACAAGCAGAGATGGACGAAAGAGGCAGACTGCTCCACATTGGCAGGGGGCAGTTTAAATAAGGAAGGGAACTTATTGGTGAGGCTTGTCTTGGACGCTGCAAGACGAGTAGATCTCCGCATGCCTGGTAAGAATCTTAAAAGTTTCTGTGGAGGCCTTAACGGGCTTCAGGCACATCTAGCGGCCAGGTGGCCTCAACAGCACCGCAAGCTTTCTAGCCTGTGTCGGTGAAACCGCTCCCAGGGAGAGACCACTGGGCGGAAGGCACATTCAGTGACAGGGGTGGAGGGAGGGGCCTCTGATTGAGTGAGTCCAGCTCTAGGGTCAACACGCCATCACATCCTCTGGATGACCTCCTGCCACAGACACCCCCCCCCACCCCCCCCACCCCCCACCCCCCCCGGTGGTGAGACTAGAAGCGGGGCCGTCCCTGCAGCCCAGGGGGTGTGGGGGAGCGCGAGCAGGTCCCCCCACCCCCGTCTCCCCGTCCCTGCAGTGTGCCGCGCTCAGGGCTGTCCTCTTCCCGCTGGGCTATCAGAGCGTCGCCCTCCGGGCGCCTGACTTAGTGAGGGAAGGCAACTGCTGCCGTGAAGAACAGAGACGCCTTGAAGACAGCCTTGCTGGGCCCCATGGAGCCGTGGCAGTGTGCAGAGGAGGCTGGCCCCTGCCCACCTGTGTCCTCATGAGCTGTCCTTGCCTCCACCGCACTCCTGGTCTGAGGCCTCGGCCTTGGCCTTGCTCAGGTTGCAGACTTCCTTCTTCAGGACGCTGAGCAAGAGTCTGAGAGCTCTCCAGGCTCTCCAGGTAGGTGGCCTCCCTTATTAACCTCTTTCAGATAAATTTCAGACAAGGACAGAAATCTGGACAAGTTGAGAATTTGCTAATAGCTTACCCAAGAAAGTAGTAGTGGGTTTTGGAAAAACTACAAACGATTCAAGATAAAATAGACTAAAGTTGGAATCCCGGCTTAAACATTTGGTGCTACCATACTGAAAATTTACACTTTGATGTCTTGGTTGCCATTCCATGAGAGGATAATATATATTTACTTAAAACTTTTGTAGTGAGGAAAAAAGAAATAACATAAAAATTTCTGACCCATAAAAAATTCTAAAATAAAAACTAGCATTTTTTATGCTTCTGAAAAATTTGTTTTCCTGGGGCAGATTAATTTAATTCCAGAAATTTAGTCACAGAGAGAATTGTGCTTTTTAAAAGCTTCTGTAATTTTGTGTGTCATTTAACACTTTAAATTGTTTGCTATTTCCTTTCTCTATCCTCTTCTGAGTCCTAACTACAGTAATTGAACTACATTATACTATGTTAAAAATGAACTCACATTTGTTTGCAGTGCCTTACAAGCATAAAATAATATTCTGTGTTTACTAAATTATTCTGAATAGCACGTGAAAAATGCATTTCTCCATTTCATGTTTTGTGGTTTTAAAAGTAAATGAAAAGCAAGAAAAAATAAAACATTGCTTCAATTCGGTGCAAATCAGGATAAATTGAAACAAGCCCATTTAATCATTTTTTACCTGAAAGAGTGTATTTCATAGAAATAAAAATCAAACATGACTATTTACCTAGGAATATACGAAGAAGTATATTATACATTTATAAACGTAAATGTGCAAGTAAATTAGAAACACTATTATGCGTTATGCTTCAGCTGAGAGTCCAGGCTGAAATCAATAGAAACATTAAGAAAATGTAAGTTAATTAAGATTATAAATTAGCTTACTGCAAATTGAGATTTTTTTCCCCCATAATTATTCTCTCAAGTGTTCCTTTTCACTCTTATCTTAAAAGAGAATTTACATTTTACAATAAGCAAAAATGGGGAAAAGTATCCATTACTGGAGGGGAATAAGCAAGAAATTGTGGTGTTTCTGTGTATAAAAGTGAGATACAGAGAGAAGGAGGGAGAGAAAGAGCAACAGAAAGAAAGAGAATTGGGGATGCACATGCAAAGGCATTCTAGACTATACTAGAAATGCATTGCTTGAATGTCTATATCATCTTATTAAATGGGTGAATTCTAGAATAAATATGCTGAAAATCCCTCATACTAAAATGTTATCAGAAATGTTGAATAAAATCAAATGGAATTCCTCTTTAAAATATATGGAAGCATGCATCATATGTGGATACAAACTTGCTTTCACCACCTAAATTAATAAACAGAATATTATTCATATCTCAGAGCTCCCCTCATATGCAACTAGTCACTATCTAAAGTATCTTTTCCCGAGGAACTCTCTCCACTTTTTGGCTTATATGCTAGTTTTTCCTGGTATTAAAATTTATATAAATGGATCATATGGTATACATGATCTTGTGTATTGTTTTTTTCAGTCAGTATTGTTTGTGAGATCCATTCATTACTGTTGCAGGTAACTGAATCTCCTTCATTTACGTTGTCTCATAGTATTCCTTTAAAATTAATAAACTACAATGATTTTTCTGTTTCATATAAGGTGAGCATTTGTATTTGTTCCAGTTTGGGACAATTGCGTAAATTTGGTGTGTATGTGCATGTAATTCTGTTAGGTATACACTCAGGGGTGGGAGTAGTTGTCACAGTGCATGTGTTTGTTGAGCTTTAGTAGCTATGAGAAAACATCATTCTGATGACTTTTTAAATACTTTTCATTCCCAAAAGCAGTGTTTGAGTGTTCCAGTTGCCTCATTTCTTTGCCAACATATTGTATCTTGAAGCTTTTACATTTAGCCAGGCTGAGGTGTATTTGTGGGTGTTTTACATTTGTTTTATTTGGCATTTCCATAATGAGCAATACGGTTGAACGTCTTTCAATCAATAGGTTTGTTGCTTATTTGAGTATCTTCTTTTTTGAATTGCCCATTTAAGTCTTTTGGCCATTATGGAGTAGGTGATCTTCTTACTCTTTTGTGAGTTATTTGTATATTTTTGATATGAACAACATAATCCTTGTTAGTTATATGTTTTTCAAATATCTTTTTCCATTCTTTGGCTTATTTTCTAACTCAAAGCTTTCTTCTGATAAGCAGGAGTTCCCATTATAAATGAAATCCAGCTGGTCAATCGATTGACCTAATTCTTTTAGGATTATTGGGTTTGGTGCCATTATAAAAGCTTTCCCTATCCAAAGTAAAAAAAGAAAAAAAGGATATTCTTATTTATTATCATCTAGAAAATTTATATTTATAGTTTTATATTTAGTGCCACATTCAACCTGGAGTTAATATTTTTGAATGGTGTAAGGTAGAGGTGGTTTCATCTTGTGCATATGGATACACAAGTAACCCATTGTCTTTTTTCCAGAAGGTTATCTTTTTCTCCTTCTAGGAAGTGCCACTTTATAAAAATTCACGTATATAAGTATATGTATAATAATTCATAAAAATACACACATATGAAAATCTGTTTGGAGATGTTCTCTTCATATCAGAGCCATTATAATAACTTGAAATAAATTCAGTGTGGTAGACTAAATAATGACCCCCCAAATAGTGTCCATGCCCTAATGCCTGAAACCTCTGAATATTAATTTATATGGGGAAAAAAGAACTTTGCAAAGATGATTCAATTGAGGACCTTTGATGGAGAGATTATCTTGGATTATCTGGGTATGTAGTAAATGCAATCACATATATCCTTATAAGAGAGAGACAGAAGGAGATGTGACACAATCAGAATAGGGAGAGGCAATGTGACCAGAGAGACAGAGATTGAAGCAATGTGACCATAAGCAAAGGAATGCTAGCCCTACCAGAGCAGGAAGATTCTTCCCTAGATCCTCAGGCTCTCGGCCCTGCCAGGCTCTGCTAAGGACCATGGCCCTGCTAACACACATTGATTTCAGCATCATGATACAGATTGTGGATTTTTGTCCTCAGGAACTGCGTGAGAATAAATTTTTGTTATGTTGTAGCCACCATGTTTGTGATAATTTACTACAGCTGCCACAGGAAACTAGTACAGTAAGCAACTTCTATCATTTTTTTTCTTAATATTTAAGACTATTTTGGGATATTTAAAGTATGTGACTACTCATTTTATAACTTTGAGACTTGTGTTATCTACATGACTCTCTCGATAAGCCATACCTCATGGATCCTATGTTCTATTTACTGAAGAAAATCCTTAGCCAGCAACACTACTAAGGGTGTTTCAGAGACATGATTTGTTCTTTCTGTCAAGTGTTATTAGTCAGAGGAGGTCCAGCTGGCAAGGTTATTAGACCCAATTGCCTGCCTTTTGTTCTTTCCCTAGCATCATTTCCTCATTAAAAAAATAAAATAAAATAATAGATTACAGGTCAACTACTTTAAATCTCCTTCCTCCACTTTCACTTCCAAGTTTCTTAAGTAATTTTTTTATAAATCATTGTTGACTTTGTTATTTTTCTGCATATCGTAAGATGATAAGTTTTCTGTTATTGTGGTTAATTACACTACTTTTCAGATATTAAACTGACCTTGCATTCTTGAAAAATATAATATGTTTGTGAAGGATTTTCCTATATGTGTATTTGCTTAAGATTTTGAACAAACTTACCACTATTTTTACTTCAAATAATATTTATTTTTGCTGCTATTCTTTTTTCTTTATTACTGTAAGCAAGTCTTATTTTATAAAGCTTTGCAATGATCAACATCTGTCTCTATTGCTTAATTCTATTATATGTTTGATTTTAGTTCTGTAAACTTATGCTTTCATATCTAATATCCTAAGCCTTTGTTATGATTATACTATGACTAAGTAAAATGCCTTATAGATATATACCCTGGTGGAGTTGCTTATATGTACCACGAAACACATAAAATACATTTTCATCTCCTTTAATTATTTTTTTTAAATTTTGGTAAAAACTTTTAATATAAGATCTACACTCCTACCAAAATTTTAAGCATACAGTACAATATTATTAACAATAGGCATGATGTACTGCAGAAATCTGAAGCTTACTTACACATAAATGAAACTTTATACCTATTGAATAGCAACTTTCCATTCCCACTTTCCCCATCCCCTAGTAAACACCATTCTACTCTCTGCTTCTATGAATTTGACACTATTAGATACCTCATGTAAGTGGAATCACGTGGTATTTGGCTTATTTCACTTAGCATAATGTCCTGAAGGGTCATCTATGTTGTCTCATATGTCAGGACTTTTTTAGGCTGAATAATATTCCATTGTGAGTATATGCTGCATTTTCTTTATCCTTTCATCCATCAATGGGCATCTAAATTGTTCCCATATTTTGGCTATCGTGAATAATGCTGAAGCGAACATGAGAGTGCAAATGTCTCTTTGAGATCCTGTTTTCAGTTTTTTGGAAACATATCCCAACTGGGATTGCTGATTATAATAGCCATATTTAAAGAAAATATTAAAGTAACAATTAACAAGGAAATAGATAACTAAAATGTGGTATATTCATGCAATGGACTAGTATAAATCAGTAAAAATAAAATTAGAAAATACAGCACCTTTGTTAACGTGGATACATATAAAAACATAGTCTTGAGTAAAACGAAAAAGTTGAGAAGAATATGTGAAGTAGGTGTATTACTTCTGCTGCCGTAACAAATTACTTAGTGAATTAAAGCAACATGAATTAATCACCCAGTTCTTTTGGTTAGAAGTCCTACACAGTTCTCACTGTGTTAAGGCAAGGAGTCTGCAAGGCTGCATTCCTTTCTGGATGTCCAAAGAAGCATCTATTTTGTTGCCTTTTCTAGCTTCTGGAGACTGCCTGCAGTCCATGGCTCATAGTTCCCTTTCTCCATCTTCATAGGCAGGAATATTGCATCTCACTTACCTTTCTCTCGTCACATCTTTCACTACAGTGGGGAAAGGACTGATTGTAAGGGCTCATGTGATTAAATTTGGCCCACTAGGATGTTCCAGGTTAATCTGCCCATCTCAGGTCAAAGGTATAACCCTAATCATATCTGCAAAGTTCCTTTTTCCAGATAAGAAGATTTCCAGGTTGCAAGGAGTAGAGTTTGGATGCCTTTAAGTGCCATAATTCTGCCTACTACAATAGGGTACTACTCATTCTAAGTCCCAAGACATACACAACTTAGTAATGAGTGTCTTAAGGAAACATTAATGTGTAGCAAAGTCATACTAAAGAGGCAAAGAAATAATAAACACAGTTTTCAAAATAGTGTCTACCCTAGGGTGGGAGAGAGAGTGATAGTTATATAGTTTGAAAGGAAAATACAGAGACAGAGTTTCAATAGCATTGATATAATTCTATTTCTTAAGCTGGGAAAATGGCACATAGTTATTTGTTTTATAATTCTATATGCCTTAAATATGCCTTATTGGAATATACACATATGCATACAAGTGAATTTAATAAATGTTTTATAAAATAGAGGTTATGAAATTAATAATGGAAATCACTCATTTAATTATTGCTAATTAATCTCCCTGTGAGAGCAATATAACAATGAAACCAAAGGAAAAAATCAAGAGAACATTAGCTTAAGATTATCTTAGAATAATACAAATTTTTAAAGTGTTAATGGGACAAAATTCAGCAGTTGGAAATATAGACATGCAAGTCTAGCATTTGGGGACATCTTACACATGAGGCATTTATCAATTCAGGAAGCATTATTAACATTAAGCCCCCAAAAATAAATTTTCATGTATACAACAGTAAGATGACAACAACAAAAATAAAGAAAAGAAACTTTAAAACTGAGAAAGAAGAAAAAAATTACTTCCAAAAGTAATTAATGTCTGACTTCTCATTGTAGAAAACACAAGCCAGAAGACTATGGAATGCTGTCTTCAATGAGCTGATTTTAAAAAATTGCCAATTTAGAATTATATACCCAGTGAAAATACTCTTTAGTAATAAAGTTACAATAAAGATTTTTCTAGACAGTGATAACTGAGACAAACAGCAATTGTTTCAGTTTTAGCCATCGTGCTTCATTGTTACACATAAGATGCAAATCCCATAAATGAAAGAGTTGCGGTTTTGCAGTTAAAAAAACAACAACTTTCTCTTACGGTATGATTTTTTTATTGTACTTAATATTTTATGATTATTAATTTCCCACTGTAAAATCAAAATCAATATAGGTAAAGATATAGATATAGATAAGTGAGCTTTCCTGCTTACTATTTACCTCAAGACTTAGTAGCTTAAAGTAATATGAATCTGTTATTTCTCACAATTGTGTCTATACTCTGGATAGTTATTCTGGCCTTAGCTTGACTTGCTGATCTTTGCTGAGCTGCGGATTGGTCGAAGGTGCCACTGAACTTGGCTAGGCCCTATTTGTCAATAGGTGGGTAGGCCACTAGGTTGATCAGGCTAGTCTAAGATAGCTTGGCCAGGAAAATCGCACTCTCCTCCATGTGATCTCACATCCTCCATCAAACTTGGTTCTACTGAAGTGGCATTCATATGAAGAATTAGAGAGATGCATCAGGTCTCTTCAAGTCTAGGCTCAAGTCAGACACAGTGGCATTTTCATCACTTTCTCTTGGGCAAAGCAGGTCATGAGGCCAGATCAAATTCAAAGAAAGAGAAATAGGCTCCACCATGTGATGGTACAAAGAGTCATTTTATTTTGCAAAGTTTTTGATCATGAGAAGGAATGGAGAATTGAAGAAATTTTTGCCATCAGTGTAGCAAAAATGATTCTTACTTCATGGTATTGCTGGCAAAGTAAAATGAAAGGCACTGGCACAACATAGGTAATCCATATGCCAGCTTCTGGTCGAGGTGGCTTTACTATATAATGCAACAGTAAATGCATAGCTTTGAGGAACTATTTTAACCAAGTCAATTGCTTGCCTACATGCCAACAAGGAACAAGTGGAATTTGAAATTAAAAGCACAATAACATTTACATTAGCACCCTCAAAATGAAATACTTAGGTTTAAATCTAATCACTATATATTATATCACCACGGTAGGCTTCCTGGTCCTCCCATTGCCCCTTTGGTCCAGCAAGTAGAAAACCTCAACAGGATATTAGAAGACAGATAGAGAAACACATTGAAATGTATTCCCCTTCTTTCTCCCTCATTGCTGTCATTCTAGCAATGACTGTGTTCCATAGTTTTGATTGATGTTAGATGTTTTAATTTTCTTTGGAGCCACAAAGTCTGGTCACACCATTTTCCTCCCTTTCTCCTTCAAGCTTATGGTGTAATGGTTTCTTACTACAGTGAATACTTGAATGTTTCATCAAACCTTCATGATCCTTTAAACCTCTCACAGATCTTTAAATTCTGCCTTCGTTAAACTCTCCTCAAGTTAAATGAGACTAAAGAGACTAAATGAGATTCCTATTCCTTATATTCCTATATGCCTATTCTTTTATTCTTCTAGGCTGCTTTAATTAAAAAGAAACATCTTTTGTTCTTTTCGCCTATTTTAATTAGGAAAGAAACACAAAATTTTGGATTGTTTTTACTGCCAGAGAATAATTGAGAATCTTTTCATTTTTACCTTTGAGAATGTAGGTATAATTCTTTAGAAAACCAGAAAAGAATTCAGAAATACCACAGCTATGAGAACAATATGAAGACATGTTTTATACAAGTTAAGTAGTGCTAAAAGGCTAAAACCTGTGAAATTACAGTTAGAGTATAATTTAATTCTAAGTAGTTGAAGATTTTTCATAAAATTCTTTCTCCACTGAAAGTGACTAAATTTGAACGGCTATTTAAAATTTGTGAGATTCAGACAGAGCTTGAACATTTTGACCTTCAATAGAGGGAATGGAAGAAAACTGATTTCACAAAGAATCAAACAAAAATTGCTTTAATAAAAGAAGTAGCATCAAAAGGAACATAGATAGGACACTTGCAGTTGATAAAAGCAGGCTATTTCTATTTTTGCTCCATGCAGTAAACTTGTAACATCGTTAATGCTTCAAACAGAGAAATCATTTTTTAATATAGTAATTGTGAAATAATGGGAATGTATTTGGACATACATTGGAAAAAAGTCTCAAAAATAGCAATATGAAAATATACTGAATAAAGTTTCAGTCCCAATTAAGGTAATGAGCAATTAATAACATATTTTTGAGTGTAAATTTTGTAAAATTCAGGTTTTTCCCTGCAATGCTGTAAAGTCCCTTCCGACTCCCTTCCTCCCATTCATGTACACATTATTTTTACTGCAGTTAGAGCAAACTGACAATTTAGAGATGAAATACAGATACTAGGAATATCCTTTTTGGTCAAGTACAATGGATATTAAATAACTTAGCAAAATAAATGTATATTTTCAGAAAATGTCTGTAAAGCCAAGCTTCTATGCTCTGTTCTGTGACACTGGGGCTCAGATACTGCCCAGGATGGCTTCCTGTGAGGTTATATCAACAGGGGTTTGAGGGAGAAACCGGGTGGAAATAGATTGGAGAAAAGATTTGATTCTTCTTGTTTTGCTTAATTTTCCTACCAGCTACTCTCCAGAAACATCTGTTTACCTCAGCTATAGCAACTGAATTCAATTTTCAGCCAAAAAATATTTAAAAGAATATAAAATTAATAAATAAAATAATATTAAACAAGGGGCTGGCCCCGTGGCCGAGTGGTTGGGTTCGCGCGCTCCGCTGCAGGCGTCCCAGTGTTTCGTTGGTTCGAATCCTGGGCGCGGACATGGCACTGCTCATCACACCACGCTGAGGCAGCGTCCCACATGCCACAACTAGAAGAACCCACAACGAAGAATACACAACTATGTACCGGGGGGCTTTGGGGAGAACAAGGAAAAAATAAGATCTTAAAAAAAATAATAATAATATTAAACAAAATCTAACACCACATAAGAAAATCTTTAACAATGATAAGGTGAGATTTGCTCCAACAGTTCAAGGCTGTTTTACTATTGATAAATCCATTACTATTGTATATCATATAGTATATCTAAAGAAGGACATCTTCAAAACCATAATGAGATAACATTTTATACAGATTAGGGTATAAAAACAAAAGCAAAACCAAAAAAAACCAGAAAAAAAAAAGAAAGCAAGTGTCGGCAAGGTTGTGGAGAAATTGGACTCTTTGCCATTGCTGATGGGAATATAAAATGGTCTAGCTGCTGTGGAAAACAGTATGGCCATTCCTCAAAAAATTGACATAGAATTACCATATAATACAGCAGTACTTCTGCACATATTCCCAAAAGAAATGAAAGCAGGAACTTGAGTAGATATTTGTACACCCATGTTCATAACAGCTAAAAGTTGGAAGCAACCCAAGTTTTCATCAATGGATCAATGACATTAAAAAGTGTGATATACACATACAATGGGTTATTACTCAGCCTTAAAAAAAAAGGGAATTCTGACATATGCTACAACATGGATGGACCTTGGAGACATGATACTAAGTAAAATTAACCTTTCTCAAAAGGATGGATATTGTACGATTCCACTTACACACTTATATGGGATATATGAAGTAGTCAAATTCATAGAGACAGGAAGTGTAGTGATGGTTTCCAGGGACTGGAGGAATAGGGGAATGAGATGTTAGTGTTTAAGAGGTGCAGAGTTTCAGCTAGGGAAAATGAAAAAGTTCTGGAGATGGATGGTGGTGATGGTTGCACAACAATGTGAATCTACTTAATGCCACTGAATGTACACTAAAAAATGGTTAAAATGGTAAATTTATGTAATGTATATTTTACCTAAATAAAAAAATCATCAAGAAAAAAGAGATAACTTAGGATTTTCTTTTCCATAGGTACAGAATAATGACTCCAAGAAAACTCAATACACGTTATTGATAGTAACACTCAATATATAGGAATTGAAGGATTAAACCTTAATAGGATAAAACATATTCCTAAAGCCTGAATCTTGATTTTAGTTGAAACACAAGTGATAGCCCCACTAAGATTAGAAACAAGGCAAGGATATCCATTACCTCTACCCCCGTTAACATTGTACTGAAAGTCTTAGTCAATACAATTAGGCAACAGAAATCGGAGGTTTTAGAATAAGAAAAGAAGAGATAACACTTCCTATTTTCAGATGATACGATACCATAATTGAAATAGAAAGCAATCGTATGTCTAAGTCAAGCATAAACAATTTAATAAGGTCGAAAGTAAAAACATTAACATAGAGAAATAAATAACCTTCACATAGACACACAATAACCACCCGGAAGATAAAATCATTTAAATAAAAGCTCTACTTACAATAGCCAGTGAGAAAATAAAATCCTTAGAAATATACCTAAATTAAATGGACAAGATCTATATGAGGAAGACGTAAAACCAAAAAAACGAAAGATGAAAGAGTACACTTCAACAAATAGAAAGGCACGTCTAATTCTTGTATAGGTAGTTAAACATTCTAAAGATATCAATTCTCCTTAAAGTAATTTATATATTTAATATAATTCTGATAAAAACAAATAATTTATGTAGCTACAAAAGTTCATACTGAAGTTCTTTGGAAATAATAACCATAAACACCTAGGAGATAATTAAAAAGACTCTATGAGAGGTGAATAACATACAAGGCATTAAGATATAAAGCATCTATATTAAAATTGCACTGTCACATAGCAAAGATAATCAGCGCTAATTTAGGTTTAATATTAGCAAATATATAAATAACTGTAAAACTGAGGGAACACAACCCAAAATACAAAATAAATAAGCAAATACATGAAGAAGCAGTTCACAAAAGGATAAGTCAAGTACAGAAAACTGTAGTGATACACCTGTTTTGTCCTACTAAACAATTAAAAGCTTGCCTAAAACATTAAAGGCTTATTTTGGAAAAGCTATGGGGAAACAGACACTGGCATGAATTGTTTCTGGGACTGTGGCTTGATATAACCCTTAATGAGGGAAATTTGCTAATTTGTAATAGAAATACTTATGTTTACCTTTGAACCTGTGATCCTACTTCCAGGAAATTACTCTGAAAATACACATCCAACTTTAACTTATTTGTTGTTAGTGCCATCAAGTGAATTCCGACTCCCAGCGACCCTGTATATAGCAGAGCAGAACCCTGCCCGGTCTTTCTACACCATCCTCTCATCAGACAATGCTGCACTGCTATTCATGGGGTTTTCATGGCCAATTTTTTCAGAAGTGGGTGCCAGGTCCTACTTCCTAGTCTATCTTAGTCTAGAAGCTCCATACACCATGGGTGACCCTGCTGGTATTTGAAACACTGGTGGCCTAGGTTTCAACATCATAGCAACACATCCCTGCCAAGTATGACAACTGACAGACAGATGCTGTGGTTCCCTGACCAGGAAATGAACCCGGCTGCAGGAGTGAGAGCCACAACTCTTAAACACTAGACCACCAAGGCTGGCTACATTAACTTATCCATAGTGGGTATTCATTGGACCATTGTTTCTAGTTGTAAAATATTAGAAGCAACCTATATTCCATGCATAATTAATTGATTAAATAAATCATACTGTTGGCAGACAATAAAGTGCATTGTACTTGAAAAAACATTGACAACAATCTCTATTAACTGATGACAACTTATACAACCAAAATGTATTAACTGAAAGTAGAGCGTGTAAAAAGTATATATAGTTGGATACAGTTTATGTAATAAAGAAAGAAAGTAAGAATGTATAAATACATCTCATTTTTTTCTGAAAGAAACACAAAAAGAATAATGCAGAAAATAATGAGAATTTATACCTACAGAAGATGATGTAAATGGGTGGAAGGATTGAGGATCTGAATAGAGTGACTTGTGTTTAATTTTAATTTCCATAACTGTGTTTATATTTTACATAAAAAATAAAATAAACAATGATGAAAAATAAGATGAAATATAAACAGAAACAATTGAATCTATATTTGTTTCAAATTTATAATATGTGCACAACAGAGGGAAAAATATTAATTAAAATAAATTTGAACACTGTATATTCCCTAAAATTTAAGATAAAAGTAACTATAAACTAATATTGACTTCTACTCTATTTCATCTTACATAATTTTTACTCCCAAAGATATGTTTCAAAAATTTCAGAATGAATTTATACTTTTCTATGATTTAGCAAGTGAGTAAATATTTTGAGGTTAACAGGCGCCAGGTTTCTCATTGCTGGAGAACGAAGTTACTAATATGGAAAGATGTAAAGTAAGAATATCCTCTATGGTGATGAATTAGAACAGGAGGTACCAGTATGAACTTATGATGGATAAGTAGGGAGATAGGTAAATAGTATGAACTTGTGGTAGATACATGGAGAGGTAAGTAAGTAGATAGATAGAAAGAAACATATATGTGCATAGCACATATGTGTGTTTAAATATTTTTAGAGCTTAAATGTAATAAATGTAATGATACCCAATAGCAGTAAGCACATCTAGCACCAAAATATTGGTTTCTAAGTAATACGTTTCTACAGGGCTCCATAGAATAATGGCTTACTCTGGCACCAAAAGAGGAAACTTTTAAGATGTTCTGGGAATATTTTGCTGTACTAGAAAGTGAGTAAATTTTCCAGTATGAAGGTTACATGCTGAGTGTCAGAGGAACCAGCTTGAAGGTACTCATACTGACCAAATGTGGAATAATAAAAGCTTCAAAATAAATAGTGATGGTAATTTAATGTACCCATTGAATACATTAGGTATCCCTGAGTCCACCATGATGTAAATAAAGGAATACAATAATAAAGTTATAGGAAGGGAAAGCTGTTTTTTTATATATAGGGACAACAATAATGTAGAAGAAATTATGGAATTAGTGAAACAATATTTGTCAACCATAATAGTGCTATTTGATTTAGCTTCCATAGATGTTAAAATTAGTCAGTACAAATTTAATGAGAAACAGAATATTTATTTCAAAATGTCTCTCACAATGTACTGTTTAATTATAAACGGTAATTATAACTTTGAAATGATAACTTTGAAAAATGGTAACTTTGGAAAAAACCTTACAGACAATATCCTAACCAAGTGGTCAAGGTTAACAGTGCCGGTAATAGGGATGGCAGGCATGATGACAACTTGATATTATGCACATAGAAGGGAACACCACCACTCTTTCCTGCTAAAAATGAATAGCTTGAATCTTATCATGAAGAAAATATAGACTAACCCAAAATTGACATTCTATGAAATAAATATCCTAAACTTTTTAGAATGCAAGGTTATGAAAGACAAAGAAAGATTGAGAAATTGTTTCAGATTAAAGGAGAATAATGTGTCATGGCAATTAAATATAACATGATTATGATTTGGACAATGGGCCAGGATGATGGAGTGTAGAGTCAAAGAGCCTTATTGGGACAACTTGAAATTTGAATGCAGACTCTGGTTTAGATAATAATACTATGTCAAAACTAAACTTTATGGCTTAGACTCTACTGAGGTTATTTTCATATTCTTAAGAAATATACTTTGAGGCATTAATACTAAAAGCAAATGGGAAAACATGTCAAAAATTGGTTTATCTGGGTAAAATGTATATGGAAGCTTTTGGGAATATTTTTACAAATAGTACATGGATCTATTATGTTATTCATGTTAATATTTTGATATTCTTTTTTTCCTAATGACCATTTTATTTCTTTACAGTGTGGCTGGATCAAATGACAGAAGTAGGACAGTGCTATAGAATAAATTTAGGCTTCGAATAGCATTACGTGACTGAGTCACATATAATTTTGAAATGGGACACTGACATATATAGTTTACAAAAAGAATGAAAGAGGGGCTGGCTGTTGGTGTAGTGGCTGTGTTCGTGCATTCTGCTTTGGTGGCCTGGGGTTCACGAGTTTGGATCCTGGGTGCATACCTGCATGCTGCTAGTTGGGCAATGCTGTGGCAGCATCCCACATACAAAAAGTGAAGGAGGACTGGCACAGGTGTTGGCTCTGGATGAATCTTCCTCAAGCAAAAAGAGGAAGATTGACAACAGATGTTAGCTCGGGGCACTCTTCCTCACCAAAAAAAAAGAAGAAGTATGAAAGAGAAAAGTTTCACCTAGCAGCACATATAAGTCTTGATTCAAAATTAATGGTTTGGTACAACTTACTTCTCCCTGATACAATTAAATATTATTTTGCTGTACGTTCAGTAAGTTTTCAGAACAATCTCAAGCACTTCATGACTAATTAAATATCCACTAGGAATTCTATTTTGAGACACTGATACAGTATTTTTATGGGGAAAAGGAAAAAGTTAAAATATATCAAAGATGAAAATAAAAAGTTCATAATTGTGAAAACACAATAATAATAAATATTATTATACAATATACAGTATACAAACCATTACTTTCTATATATTAGACCCCAGAAAACATTCTCCAGAAGAGAAACAGCAGGAATATGAATCTAATCTCAAGAAATTACACTTTTGTTATTCTTCTAAATGATGCAAAATAATTACTTATTTCACAAAGGCCCTAATGAAATTCTGTAAAAAGAAATTAACTATGTAAAGTCAAATTGTTAATTACAGAAATATACAAATGTATTATTGATATGAGTTTCAGTAGGCTATATTATGAATATAAGCATCCTACAGTGTAGCTTTTTCCTTAATAGAGACAGAATGCGAGGTTTCTCTTTTGAGGAAATGAAATAATTACTTCAAATCTCCAATTTTTCTTCTTAAACAAATGGGATTAAGAGGATTAACGCATAATTAGCACTCCCTCAGTACCTACTGTACACATATTCTGGATTTTACATATTCACATTGCCTTTGCTGGTACTTCCCATCATTGTGTTTCATCCAGTTTCTGTTACATAGAATGAATTTAAGTGATAACGTAAACTTGAAAATAGGATGAAACTTTTTAGTATAGATAGC